>NW_021604565.1:4025131-4057958 GCF_004785775.1 Grammomys surdaster | reverse complement strand
TGTATGCACATACATACACACATATACTCACACACGTAAACTATTGTTATACAGACAAGGTCCACGTTCACAGACTCAACTCCTCACTCCTCTTAGATGGCAACCCGGACGCCCCACCCAAAGAAACCTTTTCTCTTTACTGAATATGGAGACTTCCCCTCCCTTATCTACCAAGGCCACAGAGTTTAACAATAATTTATACAACATCGGTACTATGTCTGTAACTAACCTAGAGACAGAGAAAGAAGGGGTATGTGGGCAGGTTATATGTAAATACATCATTTTACATGACGGACTTGACTCTCAAATATAGACTGAGAAACCACTGTGTATCCTTCTTAAGGATTCTCAGGTGGTTTGGTTTGTTAGGAGCGTAGATTGCCCTTGAACTTGCTTTACCCAGGCTGGCCTTAAACTCCTGGTCCTTCCGCCTCCACCTTCTGACTGTTGGGATTCCAGGAAGATGTCACCATGTTCAATTGATCTCAGCTTTAATAGGCGCTATTTATGATTCACTGACCAATAATGGGGTGAGTGACATCACATCAAATCAAGACATCCTAAGAAGTATGAGATGGAGTTACTAAGCCGTGAGCCCTCAGAACAGAAGCCTTGATGCCCACAGCCGCACCCACTGGGGTGCACATGCTCAATGACATCTGTTTTTCTGCCCCAACTACCATGCTAAAAACTGGGTTCAGAAGGGGAAAGGAAGAAATAATAAGATCTCCAATTAGCTAATACTTGCTAACCCAAAGGTCACTATAGAAATATGGAGAACACAAGCACCCTTCGCTGAGGGTGCCAGCACTGAAAGACAAACCCACCTTCCTGCTTTGAGACCTGAAGCTTCTGACCATTACAGAAGGCGCCTTTCCCTTTCCTGCCAGTGTACATCTTGTCTTCCACACAGCTGTACACAACTCCAAACTCCATCTGCACAGAAGCAAGGAGCTTTTAGCAAACCTGGGTATTTATTCATTAACAGCTATCATTTTGTGAAAAAGCAGCAAGAAAATCTAGGACATTAATAAAATATATTCCAACAGCTGCAGGGGAAGCATTGCCCAGACACAGTTGGTCGTCGGAGCCCCATCCTTAGCTGGCACTCACGTCGATGTGGGGCATGCTGTCCCTCTCCTAGCTCAGACAGACAGGACTTTTTGTGTTTTGTATAACGAACACTGTGCTCTCCTGTATTAAGATTCCTGCACATCCATTTGCCCAAAGATCCTTCTTCTCTTGTAGCAAACTAAGGATTCAAAAGCAGACAGCACTCCACTGCTCGGGCTGCCTATCTTAAAGGCTTATTTAGGATCATGTGGTGTGCCAAGTGACCAGTACAGCCTGGGACCAAGAGTTCATACATAGTGACTTACGTTTCAAATGCGTGTGTGTTGCTAGGGATTCAACTGAGAGATTTATATACGCTGGGCAACCATGCTACCACTTAGCCTTGGGCTTTTATTTCAGACATTTCTTTCTTTTTTTTTTTTTCGTTTTTGGTTTTTCAAGACAGGGTTTCTCTGCATAGCCCTGGCTGTCCTGGAACTCACTCTCTAGACCAGGTCAGCCTCGAACTCAGAAATCCGCCTGCCTCTGCCTCCCAAGTGTTGGGATTAATTTCAGACATTTCTTAAGTATTGTGTTCCTGCTGATAAAACCGAGTGCTCAGGCTCCTCAAATACAGCAGCCGAGTAGCCAAACAGCAGGGTACAGACCAAAGGGCCCCCAGTGACTACAGCCCTCACGCTACTGGGGTTCGTATGTAAGTATTCATTCACTCATGTTCCTAAACCGCATTTCCAGCCATCCTTCATCCCCTGGCACATGAAGCCATGCTTACAAATGTCCTGCTCCATCTGAGGCACTGTAAAGCCACATTAAGTCGTGACACGGCTGTGTGTGTGACTCTGACGGTCACCAGCCTCCTTCCATCCGTTCAAGTTCTCTTTCCGACACTGGCTTCTTGGGGAAACAGGCCTTATCTGCTGGGAATGTGTGTGAACATGTCCCCAGTCTTGTAGCTCATATTTACAGGTGGCACAAACCAAAGATGACAGTTTTACTTTTTCTCAGAAAAGGAAAGCAAAACCATATATTTAAGACATACCTCTTTATTTACAACGAAGCCAATCGAAACAGCTACAAAGGGAAACCTTAAAAAAGAGACAAAAACCCACAAACTAAACAAGACAGAATTTAATTTCAACAAGTATGTATATAACTGTTTTCAAATCAATTCTCATAACCCCTGAAGTAAGATGGAATATGGACTGGAGGAAGGGTCAACACACGCACGCATGAGATGCCTCTACAGACATTAGCTACGTTCCTTAACATTGGTCACAGTTGGAAAAAAAAATTCCTTTCATTTTCCTCATCAGCAGTTAAACATAGGTATCAAGGAGAAAAAACTATTTGTTTCCATTCTGATGCGAAACTTGGGGCTGGATGGCAAAGATTTTAAACTGTTAGCCACAGTGATTTTTATGGCTTCCAGTTTGCACACAGACCATCTCACACAAGAGTTTTTTAAAAAGTTCAGCAAAATAGGTTTAAATGTAACTGGAATAAGCTTAAATACTAGACTGAAAATAAGCTTAAGTATTTAATGTGGCGTTCTTATTCTAATAAAAACCCACCACTTTTTATTCAATATATCTCAAGCAGAAAATCACACAGTGAACACACAACAGGAATGACAGTAACATGCATACCGATGCACAAAGTTAGTCGTTCCGTCAATGGGGTCAATGATCCATGTGGGCTGGTCTGTGAAGACTGTCCTTTCCCCAGCTGCCACGGATTCTTCACCAATGAAACTGAAAGCAAGAAACACAAACTCCAAACATCTAAATTGGATTCAGGGCTTTAAGCTTCAAGGGTCCACCATGAAGCACAAGCCAAGTCTATACTGCTGTTCTATTATATTGTTGCTCTATTAGAAAGAAAGAAAGAAAGAAAGAAAGAAAGAAAGAGAGAGAGAGAGAGAGAGAGAGAGAGAGAGAAAGAAAGAAAGAAAGAAAGAAAGAGGGAGGGAGGGAGGGAGGGAAGGGCAGGGAGGGAGGGAGGGAGGGAAAGAGAGAGAAAGATGATGATAATAATAAACACGAAGAAGCTCTGTTTTCCCTGAGCAAAGGCGTGTGAAACAGTACAGAGTCCTAAATTCTAAATGCAATGTTGACATAAATACAGGGAAAACCCCACACATCTGAAAAGGTCATCCTTAGAATGAGAAATTAAGAAAACACAGCAATCGTAAAAGCAAGAGCGCAGGGAGGGTGTGTCAGCACGTGCTACAATCCCAGCACTTAGGAGGTACAGGAAGCCAGAGTCAGTGGTCCCTGGCTAGCCTATGCAAGAGCAAGACTGCCTTAAAATCAAACAAACTGAAAGAAATACTAAAAGACCACAAATTCTCTAGATCCTAGCAAGAGGCAGAGCTCAGACATCACTTCCTTGAGCGTGACCTGACTTCTAAGCCAAAGAATACAGCAGGGCTGAGTTGTACAGCTTCGTTACTGGCCTGGTAATTTCAAATGTTCATACTGTTTTTCCCTCCCGATCCTAGAAGAGCTTCCAAGTAGCTCTGAGAATGACAGAGAAGGAGCCAGGGAAGCTGCCAGCAGACAGCCCACAGGGCCTGGAATTGCCAGCAACCACAGATGTAAAGGACCCCTCAGTCCTACTGGGACCTTGGTGACCCACTGATGGGAACTCTCAGAGACAGCCGCCAGAGCCATGCAGCCAAGCTACTCCCTACTCTGGCCAAACTGTGAAGCACTCTGTCTGTCATTTAGAATGACTTAGAGACGCAATACATAGCAGAGACCAGTTGGTAAGTTAATGAGAATGTAAAGCACCTCCCGAAATGACTGTGTGCAACTGTTAAGTCAATTTTATAAATGGTGAATGAGTTCACTGGTTTTCTTTTCTCCTGTTCTCTTTTTTCTATTTTTTATCCTTTGACACTGAACTGTTTTAATACATATTTGTCCTCTTTTTCCTTTTTCTCTTATTTCTAAGCCTTTTTACTGGAAGGAAGTATGTTCAGTCACAGCTTTAAATATTTTTCCAATGACTAAAAGACTGACAGCGGCCAATGTCACAAGGAGGAAGACGTAACAGCACTGTAGCATAAAACCTTCAAAGGATGGCTTTTAGTTTCTTGGAGTTCTGAGGACTTGTACCTGCAAACAGCACACTACTGCTGACCTTGTTTCCAGCCTGCTGTCTCCTAAGACAGGATCCCACAGTGAGCCCTGGCTGGCTAGACCTTCCCATACATCCTTCTCCTGAGTGCTGAATTAGGGACATCTGCTATCTTTGCTGGCTGACAACAATGTTTTTGGTAAATTTGGGTCTGATTTAGGGTTTTCTATGGAACTTCCTAATCTAGCATTTCTCTCACACATGCGGAACTTTGCAATTCGGGGAGTTTAACGGAGCTCTCCAGATGTGCCCATGGCAGCAGATAATTACATGCACCATACACACATTCCTCCTATCAAACAGCCCCTCTTTCCTGACCCTAAAACCACAGGACAGGCAATCAACCTAACTCACTGCTCTGGGGCTCCTGCTCAGGATTTAGAATCTTAACCAGTGAGGTAAAAATATATAAAAGATTAGTTAGAAACCAAAGTCAAGACCAAAACCACACACACACACACACCATCCAAAGCAACGGCCCAGGCGTCACTCACAGGTGTCTTCCTCCCATCACCCTGGCCTGAGCCGCCCCATACCCTCAAACTCAGCTCCTTTTCAAGTCAAAGTCACCTACTACAACTCTGTATCTAGACATATCTGCCTCATGCACAGGCTGATTCCAATCTAGACGATCTTATCACTATAAAGTGGCAGAAGAGATACCTGTGACACGGGTACTTTTCCTTTATAGAAGACATGAGCATGTTCTCTACTTTTTGGTCAGTAACTGTTACCAAGTCGGCTGGAGAACTTTTAATCATGACATTCATCTCATTTTTTAGAGCTTCACGAATCATCTAAAAAGAAGTTTTGGGTAAGCAAGTAAAAAAAGATGTAAGCAATTTAAAACCAAACAAGAAGGTAAATCACAGAAATAACTTCAAGCATTCAACCAGTCTTAACATGTTCTTAAATGTTTTCTTTCAAAACTGACTATGACACAAGACACTTTTTATTAGGACCTTCTAGGTAAAATAATATGTAATTTCATATCTTTTTTTAGATTCATGACTATTCTCGAAAAAGCTTAACTCTACAAACTGAAAAATCCAGCTGGAGATGCCATGCAGTGTCCGTGATGCTTAACATCAACACAGGCCTAGACTCCACCCCCAGGCCACACACACACATACACCTGTACACAACCAAATACACAAACACACATACACACACACACTCTCAGTGATGCTTAATGTCAACACAGGCCTAGACTCCACCCCCATGCCACACACACACCTGTACACAACCAAATACACGAACACACATACACACATACACACACACTCCCAGTGATGCTTAACGTCAACACAGGCCTAGACTCCATCCCCAGGCCACACACGCACACACACACACACACACACACACCTGTACACAACCAAATACACAAACACACACACTCCCAGTGATGTGTAACATCAACACAGGCCAAGGTTCCACCCCCAGGCCCCACACACACTCAATCTTCACTGTATTTACACACTATGGCACCCAGTGTTGTTCATACCTCTCCAGCTTGTCTTGCGAGGATCACTGCATAGTCCATGCACTCCTGCCAAGGGTCTGCCATTATCTAGACAGTCAACACAGATCAGCAGGCAGGCACTTACACAAGCATTTCAACTGGCAACACTGTGATTTTGATTCACCCCTCCCTGGTTTATAGTTCAATTTTTCCCACATATAGTCCCAGTAAAAATCATTTTGAAATATTATACATTTCACCTAGTAGTAAAGACTTTTTGTTACTGTTGCTGTTTTGAGTCAATGTTTCCCAGTCCAGGCTGGTCTGAAAGCCAAGGATGGCCTTGAACTCCTGACTTCCTGCCTGTACATTCCAAGGACGAGGATTACAGGCAGGAGCTATTATACTCAACAGAAGTATTATCAAAGCAAACCGTGTTCTATGAAGTAGTCTCCCCAAGGGTCCACACAATATCACATTCTGGGGTGTAGCTATTCCATATCATATTGTGGGAGGTGGTGGGGATCCCCCTGAAACTTAGGTAGATGAGGTCAAGACATAGTCTAAAGGTCAGGTGTAGGAGTGGGTGGAGAATGAGATAACACAGGGAAGGCTGGAATAAAAGCACTTTTAAAGACAAAGGAACAGAGACTGTCGGCGTTAACTCCAGGGAGCTGAGTGCTTTGCAGATGGAATTTTTAAAAAAGACAAACAATAAGGTAAAGGTGAAGAAGTTAAGGTTCACAAATTAGAAACACTTGCCCCACGGTATAGGGACATTTTACAGAATGTATGCTCAGTTCTGATTGGAACGTTCTCTGCTTTCCCTCATAACATTCTGAGTGAAGAAAACTCTAGGTCTAAAAACGCAATTATAAAAGCAAAGGTGCCATTTACCTTCTGGACCTCACGGAGGGGAAGCATAACCGTGTGACTTGCCAACTTTCTGCTGGCCTCTAGAGACCACAGGCTTAACTGCGCACTCATGTGAGCTGAGACACTCACCGCAGGCTTGACTGTGCACTAACATGAGCTTAGACACTCACCACAGGCTTGACCATGCACTCATGTGAACTCCTAGCACATGGAACCATGGAGGGGAAGCTGTCATGCCCAGAAAGGGTGGCTGCCTTTATAAAGCCATGCTTTGCCTGCTTCCCAGCTAAGGACAAGTTACCTCCCTGTGCTTCCTCCTTAAGAGCATCTGAAATCTCTACTCTGTGGCACAGGAAAGAAGCACAGGGGACACAAAGCAGACAGACCAGCTGCTGCTGGTTGCTGCTTCATTTCCCTTTTTATTTGATATAAGGTTGTCTTCGAGCTCCTGACTACCCTGGCTCAGTCTTCAGAATGCTGGCTGGGACATATGCTATCATGCCTAAGCACCTGTTCCTGTGATACAAGCATTCAGGTAAGCATATTCAAGGCCACCTTCTGAGTTATAGAATAAACTCCTCATAGCTCTTCAAGAACGGTTCCCACACTTGGTCATTCGTGTTCTTACTCCACCCTTCTGATCTGACACAACTGGACATTCTCGGGCTGGGCTTGCTTCCTCACCAGAAACTGCTCCATTTCACCTAGTGACAACAGGCACAGAACACCTCCCCACTCCCCATGACTGTTTCCAAAGCTATCCACCGCATCTTCAACCCAACACACATCAACCAACAGGCACTTGCAGAAAAACTGTTGTTCCTATGCAGTATTTGGTCATTTGTGTGCATGCTACATCTTCTCAATCAGTTCTAAGATAGTCCTTGAGGAAAGGAGGCTGATAAATAAAAATTCTTAGGTGCCCTAAAATGTCGAGGTCCAGAAGAGGGAAGAGATTAGGGAAGTCAATTAGGTAAAGATTCTCTGGGGTTTGTTCTTGTTTTTTGGGGGGGGCAAGAATGCTGAAATAAAAACCCTGTGCCTTGATATCCAAATATAGCGCTAGCTCTAGATCTCGGAGGCACTTTTCAGCTTTGTTGCTGGTAGTTTACAAAATGTGCCCCAAGTCTTGGTCAATAAATGGCTCAATAAACTTTTTATTTCAGAGACCTTTGCTTCAAGTTTTGTTTTCACGGGGTTCATATTCTATCACCCTTTACTTTGGGAACAAAGTCATACAGACTTAAAACTTTCTATCCTGGACAGCCAAGCTACCCGCGCCACTTGTCCCCGCTCCTGACATCACCGGACCTGGTCCTGTTCATCCCTAACCCTGTAAATTCGTGAGCCAGGGGACTTGCCGTGTAGAGCCCTGAGGGCTTGGGCAGAGTCGGGCTCATTCTGCGACAAAGAACCTCAGAAGACCGCCTGGCGAACCCCCTGGGCTGTTTCCGGAGCACTACGGCGAGCACTGCCGGGAGGAGGGCCCGGCAGCTACCCCGGCCCAGCATGGGGAGAGCTTGTCTGCGGCCCGTCAGAAACCCACGCCTTGGCTACTGAATAACGCTGCGCGGAATGTAGGGACAGAACTGACTGACCTTGCGCGAGCGCACCGCGATCGATCGATGCTCAACCGCCGGGCGTCCAAGGGCTCGGTTCTTCTGCACTTCCGGGAGGTAACGGGGATTGCTCCGACAGGAAGTCCCGCCCCATTAAAACCTAAGAGAAGGGACAGGATGCCTCGAAACCCCGCCTTCAGCCTTCGTCTTCTTCACTCTGCCTGGAGCTGATAGCCAGGCCGAACTTGCCTTTGTAAGATCTGGTCCGGCTAAGTTTGTGTTCTGGCATTTTCCCGCATATGCTTTCTTCTTTAAGAGTCCCCTCTCTGTTTTGCAAATCTTTATTTCTGTCTTTACTAGTTCATATTTTCCCTTTCTCCCATTCTGCTCTTTGGTCACAGATGAATTGGAGTTGTGACTGTCATTGTGCATCTCTCATTTATTAAATCTGTAAGCCTAAAGGAGAGTTTAATTTTATTTTTTGAAGATCGTCAGCACCAACTCTCTTCTCAGTAATTCATTAAGATACAGGTTGTTTGTTGTGGACTTGACTGCTGCAGGCAGTTGCTCTCCCCACTTCCAGCCCTCAGGACTACGGATGAGGCCCAGAGGTTTGTAAATAACATACAAGCGCTCTATCGTTGAGCCACTTTCCGAGCATTGATTTTTAACAGTGTCCCATTATGTATCGTAGGTTGGCTTCTGAAGTCTTTGAGCATCATGCTTTCACTTCTGGTTTACAGGCATGTGCCACCACACTAGACAGCAGTTCTGCCCTTACATGCTCAAAACATAAGTGTTACAACAGTTTCATGAAGATTCCTTTCATTATACTGATGGGGAAACCTAGACTTGGAGAAGTTAGGGCATTTGTCCCAAACTCACACACAAAAGCATAGCACCCTGACTCCAAAATCCACACACAGAAATATACACAGCTCGACCAGGTTGCTCTGGATGACCAACAGAGGCTAGTTTATGGTTCTCAAAATGTTTCCCCACATGGAACAGTACCATGGTAGGTATGTTACTCTTAAATGGAAAACTTTACACCAGATGACCCACCCATAAGAGGACCACAAAGTCCTTGCATTATTACCTGTGAAGTGATTGGTTCTCAGGAATCAAGACAAGAAATTATTAGCGATATATAACATGTCTCAGAAATGAGTGGCAGGGATGGAAAATGTGATTTGTAAACCCACGAAAAGCCAAGGCGTGTCTGATCTTCTGAAGACTGCTGCCTTAAGACACAGATGTGGGTGTCTATCACATACTTGAGGTTGTTTGGTTTCCCACAAAAGGCTTTCAAGAACTTGGTTTTGGGGTCCTCTATCATCAGTTATTGGAAAATAAATATTGTATCAAATGCATGCTGACAGGCATGAATATTTGACCAAATGGAATTATCTAGGCATTTAAAGAAACATCGTCTTTAAGCCTTTTATGAGTGAAGTGTCCCACTGACAAAGCAGGAGAGATGAGGGAGCAGATATCAGGTGTTTTTACATTAAAGCTGTTGCTAGCTTCCGACATCAGATGAGCAGGTCTCCGGGGTTGTTGCAGCCTCTGTTGCTTCTTTAGGTAGCTCAGGGTTTTCGGCACAGTCCATTCTCCTGCCAAGTGCACAAAGGAGTCTGATGTTTTGACTCCATTAAAGGAGCCCTGCAAGCTGGTGTCATAAACTTTGTTGCTGAGTGTGTGGAGGTTGGTTCTGATGGCTGTAGAGACCCCCATACATGACTAGAAGAAAACTCTGAGATGACAGAAAAATGTTAAGCACACACAAGCGTGTACACAGACAAACACACACATACCACAGACACTGGGGTGGGAGGGGCTCTGTTCCACTGACTTAAGCAAACGCTAAACCCTGCATGGTCTCCCAAAGCCCACTGAAGAATTAATTATTGACTAAGATTAAAATGATAAGAGTCTACATAAACCAGGTGGGCCACTCAGGAGTAGAGTCTATTTCCATATTATTCAATATGATTTCATGATTGATGGAACATAGGTAGGACTTACAAACACTGGTCAAAATAGTTAACATTTTCTGTAGTACTAACAGGTTCCAGGTCATAAGAATATATATTATTATCACATAATTTTTATTCTGTGAATAGTGGAGTGGACTTATCACTCCTAAGAGCTACAAACTTAAAACTAAAAACAAAATTTAAAACCTGGCCCATCAGTACTTTCTTTCTTTCCTTCCTTTCTTTCTTTCTTTCTTTCTCTCTCTCTCTCTCTCTCTCTCTCTCTCTCTCTCTCTTTCTTTCTTTCTTTCTTTCTTATTGCTTGATTAACTGAGGTAGGTTGTCCTGGAACCCACTTGCTAGACTAGGCTAGGTTCAAACTCATGGCAATCCATCTCCCATGCATCACTCTTGTTCTTAAAAGCAAGGTATGTTGATAACTTTAATCTTTATTTGATTTAATACATTTTAATGATGCATAAATCTATTCCATAAAGCACATATCTGGTTAATCTGTATCTTAAGCCTCTGTAGAACTCTGTGTTTTATAGATCTGAAAGCTGACCTGAAACATTATCAGTTGCTATAAAGCACAACTAGAAAGACGCCTGTCTTTCGATTGGCAAATTATGTACATTGAGCCGGGCGGTGGTGGTGCACGCCTTTAATCCCAGCCCTTGGGAGGCAGAGGCAGGCGGATTTCTGAGTTCGAGGCCAGCCTGGTCTACAGAGTGAGTTCCAGGACAGCCAGGGCTACACAGAGAAACCCTGTCTCGAAAAAAAAAAATATGTACATTGAGAATACCTCGATGTGTTTGTATTATGTAAGTGGGCTTATATTTTGAGCCTCTGAATGGGCATTTCTGTTAAAAGGAGTCAAATGCTCCAGGGAGGCACCCATTGCTTTTCTGTCAGGATAGACATCCACCAACACAGCATCAGGTCTTTTATAAATCATGGTTTTGTACACTGGACTTAGTGACATAAGAAAGAACAGATTTGGTTATCTTATATCAGCTGGAAACTCTATAGGCAAGAACATTGACAGGAATACCTTAAACCTTTAGGGTTAGGCTCCAAACATAGCTTGGAGTTGATATTTCAGACTACCAGCATGTATCTGTCAGTGATGACAGCTTAAATTTGGACAAAGCAATAGTAAGAGTCAACTCTGTACTCTGATAAGCAAGCACAGTGGATAAACGGGTTATATAATTCCCAGGGCAATCTAATGGAGTTGACATCATCTCCATCTTTTAAAATGAGGGAACTGGACTGTGGGAAAATTATTTTGTCTCCAACAACAGGGGACTAGGCAAATAGGGAAAGACATATCCTTAAGAATGGAGTCTTTTGGGCTTTGTTTGTTTGTTTGTTTGTTTAGGCTTAATAGCCACATTGTCTTTGGACAAGAATATGGACTGGCCTTAGGTTCTAAAAATGTATCAAAATTTTCAGTTATACATTTTTGACGATGTAAAAATATATCCAATGAAGCACATATGGAGGTTTTTTTGTTTTGTTTTAATGCATGATTTAGTTTTGCAGTGTTAGAATCCAACCTCCAACACACCAGCCAAGCACTCTATTACTGAACTACACGCTCCTGCCCAAAGATTAATCAATTATGTGTTGAAGCAGTCTTCATTTGGGTCCTAGCTTGAGCTGTAGCAACCTGTCTGAGTAAGCATATGGAATGCTGGCATGATAGAAAAAGTAAAAATGGGTTTCATGTTTAAAGATGAGGAAGGAGAATAGGAAAAAAAAAAAAAGAATAGAAACTGCTGTAAAACAGCCAGGCTAGCCTACACAGGTATATCCAAGAGGCAGTGCAACTGTGCTCCACACAGAAGCAAAGAAAGACCTCCATAATATGAAAAATATATATAATCCTGTGCCTTGAGCCAAGCCAAAATCTGAGTCAAAAGAAAACCACAAAATGGCAAGCAAATATTTAAATGTCAAGAAGTGGCAGAAAACAAACTGGAAAACTATATTAAACTCACAACAAAGCCTCATAAATGCTTTACCAATGCTTTCTGGACATAGCAAACAGGCTTCTTTGCAGGGAAACTATGCAATCCAAGTTAGACTTTTATAAGATTAATGTGACTGACCAGAGTTAGAAGAAGCCAAGGCCAGCTTGGAAAGGCTTGGGAAAGCAGCAATACCAACTCAACAGTCGTGGGAATGGGGAGGCGGCTGGTGCAGGCATCAGCTAGTGGTAATGAATCTGCATGCCCATTCCCTGAGTCAGCATTTCCTGCCCCTTCCCAAGGACACTCTTTCCTTAGAAACTTAAGGATATAAAGATTCACTGCTTATTTCCATTGGCATTCCTCATTATAAAATCATTACCAAACTAAGACACTGCAAAGGCATCTTATCCCCTTCTCAATGTGTACTGTCAGTTATAAGGTGCTTAGTATGGGTAATGTATAATACACAAATACGTGTGCACATATGTAACATGTTATACACATCTATATGTTACACACACACATACACACACACACACACACACACACACACAGACTCGCACAAATTAACACCATGTCAAGCTTTTAGCCAACTTGAAGATGACTTTAGTGCATGTGTAGTTTTAAGCTCTTAGTACTTTAGCCAGGTCAGGAATTAAGAGTTCTGTAGTTTTAAACTAGAGGAGTTTTTTCATTTTCTGTGCTAAGGAATGGCCATCTCTTAGCCTTGTAGACCAGAAGGAGCAGTAACATTTCACATCCGGAACACATAGCTACTGTAAATGGAGCTACAGAGGCTTCATAAGCCTTGGACTGGGAAAACGAAAGCTGGATGATGGCCAGCGCTAAGAAACTATTCAACATCCCACTTTCGATAGCCACTGTTTTGCAAACAGGAAGAGGCAGCAGGTAGACTTTAGCAAAGGAATAGCCAAACAAAAAGCCCAGTGCAGGAACCAGAAGCCCCAAAAGAAACACCTCTAGGTTAGCCATTCCTAGAAATACCAGTCCCATCCTGAAAGCCAAGTAGACCCCTACAAACATTAAAGTCAAACTCAGAGGCCGCACTACTCTCTCTAAACAGACTGCTTTTTCAGGCACTCTGTGCTTAATGACTACACCAATTGATATTGGCATAAGTATGAAAAGAAGAGTAGACACAATCTTTAAGGCAGGAACATGAAATACACCTGCTAACCCCAGTAGCTGACTGTATAAGTACGAGTTGACAGGCATCATGATGAGGGCCAGGGACGTTGACGTGCAAGTCATCAAAATGGCCAAAGTGACGTCCCCTTCCAGAAGGAGAGCAAAGAGATAGCCTCCACCTCCTCCTGGGCATGTGCAGGTCATTACAAATCCAAAAGCTTGTGCCTTAGACAAGCTCAAAATCTGAGACAAGAGAAAACCACAGAATGGCATAAGAAAAAACTGTATAACTGCCCCAAGAAGTATTGGAAAAGGTCTCTTCCACACTGTTTGAAGCAGTTGGAATTCAATCTTGCAGCCAAAAGCACATTTATTTAAAAGGATCATCGATAAGACAAGCAGGAAGATGTAGCTATTGACATGGATTGGTGCCTGGAAGAGGCTGTCCTCCGTCTGTCTGAACACTCTCACTCTGACATTCTTTATCTCTTCGATGAGGGTTGTTTGCCTACCTCCAGACTCCCAGAGCTGCACAGTCAGATTTGTCTCTCCTGGGAAAGTCTTCAGGTTGATGGTAAAGTCTGTGATGCCCAGGGAGGTCTTGGTCACATTCATCACCTGCAGCACGTTAGGATCCTCTGACTTCACAAGGAGGTAGCTGGAGTGAGGCTGTTTATCTCTGTAGCTGGACCTCACAATGACGGTTTCTTCTGTCTCTGTAAATGACAGCATTTCTGCATTTTGTATATTCAGAAAACTGAGAAATGACTTGCTCGCTTCGCCTGGGGTCACCAATAAAAGTAGAATTATAAAAAACTTGCCAGACATTTTGAAAATTTAAACAAGTCATGTGTGCTAAACCAGTTTTATCAAAAAGCAAAGGAGCATTCTTCTTACAGTCCTCAGTCACTGAAGGCCTAAATGAAGTTAGGTAATAGTTGGGTTTGGTTGGTCAAGGTCCAGGAGGAGGGACTGTTATACTTCAACCAGTATAAAGCTATCTAGTGAGCAAGCGACACAACCAGTTTAACTTGTAGTTAAGAAAACATAAAAATAAGCCCTTGCATTTAACAGGTGTCACTTATCACAAACAAAAACCTAATCTCTCTTCCTGAGTTCCTTATTACCTGGGTATAAACACTTGAAGTTATTACTTTTTGGGTGTCTTTCGTCCATAGGAAAATAATAAAATAAACGCAGCCAGGGGGAATAAAACAAACAAACAAAACCCCTAAGACAGAGACCATAACTTGGGGAACAGTATTCCATCCAGTCAGAGTCAAATGGCCTAACTACATGCTGGTGTGACAGGACAGTGTGTGGTGGTGACAGGGGAAAGGGAGGAGGCGGGGAGGAAGACAGGGAGAGGGAAGGGTGTAGGGGGAAGGGAGCAAGGAGAACAGAAGTAGTGAGAATTGGCATATGAAAGAAGCCAGTCGGCTCAAAGACTGGAAGCTCCTTCCTATCAGCACTCTGTCTTGTAACAAAGTGCGCAAACAACCAACAAGTAAATGTGTCCCCCTCCCCACTACATTCTACACATTCTCTCCTGTCACATCAGCACGTGGTTAGGCCGTTTTGACTCTGGTCTGATGGAATGGTTATACTGATCTCCAAGCTTTAGTGACAAATGTGCCAATCTGCTCTGAACATGCACCACTAAACTTCTAACCTTTCCCCACTTGGTCCACTTCCACCCTGGGAAGCGATTTCTTAATAAACTTTCTTTTCCTATCAGCATCCCTGTGTCCATTCCTAGTCCAGTTGTTCAGGGACACTAAAAATCAGACTTGAAGCAGGTGGCCTTTGTACCCTAATTCACTCCTATAACACTGGGCCTCTAAAGTCAGAGCCACAGTGCCCCAGCTTAGTCATGTGGCTGCCATCATTAGCTGTGTTGGTTGATCTTGAGAGAACCCTTGATGCTAACAACTCTAGAGTTCTGGCACAATTCCACTGGAGAAGACAAACACTTAGACCACCCTTAGTGTCTGTGAATAGGAAAACGTCATGCAGGGTTACCAGCTAACTGGAGAACATAAGGTGGTCATAGCCCAGTAAGTGGCTGCTATTACTGGGCATTTGGAATTTGATGGTGGAAAGGTACTGACCTTAATTTGAATGTAACATGACTCACTATGCACAGCTGAGGTCATGGTCAACTGACCCAACTGTGTCTCAGCTTCCATGGATGACGGAAAGCAATCTACAGACTCAATTTCCCAAATGAGAGGATGCCAGACAATAAAAACTAAAATAATAAACCTTCCACTAGCACTTCTACAAATGGCTATTCTAGTTTTGTCTCTGTGTGTGTCTGTGTCTGTGTGTTTCTGTGTGTCTCTGTGTGCGTATCTAGGTGTTAGAATACAAAGTAATGAGCTTCATCATGGTGTTTTCACAGTTGGACAGATTTTTTTTAAAGGCTGTGCTTGTACGTTAATTTTTTAAATATAGTAGGTAGACTTGTATCATGAATTTATTTCCATGTAGGACATTAAGAAACACTAACCAATGGTGAGAACAGAGAATTGGACTAATTTGCTCAGTGACACCAGTTAAATTCCCAAGGAACCCTTCCCCCACCCCTCACCCCCGACCCAGACAGAGTCTGACTATAAGGCTCTGGCTGTCCTGGATCTCACTTTGTAGATCAGGTTGGTTCTGAACTTAGAGCTCCACCTGCTTCTGCCCCAAGTGCACCACCACAGTTTGCCTCCCAAGGAACTTTAAAGTGACAAAACACCTGACTCTGGGAAGGCTAAAGCAGGAACATCACATGGTTAAGGCCAGCCTGGGGTACATAGTATATGCTTGTCAAATGAATAAAGAGCCAACTGGGATATCTCAATGGGTAAGGGCACTTGCTGCCAAGGTGAACATTTGACTTTGATTCCCAGAACACATAATAGGAAAGAACCAACTCCACAAGTTGTCCTCTGACCACACATACACCAACACTAAATACTGTAACTTAAAAAATAAACCAGTGGACGCTTTTCCTCCCAACCGCTTTATCTAGAGCTTTTGCTTGTTTGTTTGTTGTTTTTCTCTTTCAGGTTCTCCTAACCCATTGTCTTAGTTAGGGTTTTACTGCTGTGAAGACACCACGACCAAGGCAAGTCTTACAAGGATAACATTTAATCAGGGCTGGCTTACAGGTTCAGAGGTTCAGTCCATTATCATCAAGGCAGGAACATCAAGACAGGCATGGTGCAGGAGGAGCTGAATATTCTACAGGTTCATCTGAAGGTTGCTGGCAGATACTGACTTCCAGGCAGCTAGGATGAGGGTCTTTAAAGTCCACACCCACAGTGACACACCTACTCCAACAAGGCTACACCTAATAGTGCCACTCCCGGGGCCAAGCATATAGAAACCATCACACCTATTTCTGAAAACTTCAGAACAAAACCCTAATAAATGTAGCTAGGACGAATCCTATTATCCGGTTTTCTCATGTAATTCCTTGTTTAGATAGGTGCTTGTTAGTATCAAAGTATTACTTCAGTGGTTCATCCACGTTCCTCTCCTATGCTTTGTAGTCTCCCATACATCAAGTAAAAACACCAGGTAGGATGGGGACAGTGTGACCCTACCATTACATTAGGCACACTTAACTGGAAACCTGAGATTGCTGCTTTCAGAGCATCTATCTGGACACAGGGAGTTAGAGGTGAACAGAGACTCCACCCACACCTTGTTCTCTTTAGATTATACATGCCTTAGTTGCTAGTCTGTAGTACCAAGGATGCTCATCCTAGCATCCTGTAGTCCTGTGGGCTCCATCACCTAGGACCTGGCCTAGCTTATGGATGGCGTGCCCACTGTGGTAAATCCCTCTCTGGAGAGCCTTGTCTCTTCTGTCTGATCATTGAGAGGAGAAGACATTTTTCATCCTTCCTAGGTGTCACCTGTCATCTTCTCAGGAGGAATTATTTTTCTGGCATATTTAATTTTCATTCAATTATATGTGCTGGCCACCTACTCTGTCCAAGAATTGTGATTAAAGTACTGGTTGGTATTAAAACTTTAGGTATCTCAAAAAAAAAAAAATCTGGTATGTGGGCTTTTAAAGGACTCTAACTCCAGTTTGACAGTTTCCAATAAAACAGCTATTGGAACACAGCTCTACTTACTCATTTATTTGCAACTTGCCTTCCAAGTCTGTCTGCCAGCTCCAAGTTTATCTGCTACCTGAGTGTTCTTCTTGTGCCTACACTGGCAATCAGACACTGATGTTACAAGTAGGCACACAGGTAACTATAAAGGAATGAACTTAGAGCCTGATAAAAGCAAGTGTACTCCTTAATTAACCTACTGCTGTGAAACTGGTACAGAAAGGGGCAGGGGTGCAGCCTTCCTTCCCTAGTGAATGTAGTCCTTCATCCAGTAGAGACAGAAGACATTCATTCTCCTCAGGTGTAGACAGAAAGCAGTCCCCAGGAGGACTTATTTCAATTTATAGATAAAAATGCAATAATTGTCTGCAGCAGGATATTTATTCACATTGTATTCACAGTGGAGCCCAGTGATTAGGCAGTAGAAGAGGAAGTGGAGCTGGGAGAAGAGAGGACGGGGAGGGGAGAAAAAGAGGAAGGGGAGGGAAGAAAGAGAAAAAGGGGAAGAGAAGGAGGCTATGGACCATGGAGAACCACAGATGGGTCGAAAGCTGTCCTGGGCAGCAACTTCCATCAAAAGGTTAGATACTAGGTAACAACTCTAACTGTGTGGGCCTCTTGTTGATTGAGCATTTCTAAATATACAAATCCTTTAGATAATCACTGGACTTTAAGAGTCTCATTTCTACCGTGTAATGCGAGGATGGCAGATTCTGTCTAGGGTTCAGCCAAGCTTTGTGGATGCATCGTGGTAGATTGACACAGCCATCCCCCATGCTGGCGTCTCATGGGTGCCAGGGCCTGTGTATCTAGCTAGCCAGAGCCCCGGTCAGAGCCAAGGAGCAGTGGGAACATGGTGGCTGCCCAGGAACAAGCTGGACTGGGTGCCATTTTTAAATATCACCCCTACAATTGTCCTGCTTTGGTACAGCAAGCCAGACTGTAACAAAGTCAGTCTGTTCCCTTGCTCTTCTCATCTGTAATGCATTCATACCAACAAAAAGATTAATCCTACTGCAGAAAATCCCTCACCAGAAATATATCCAGTGCAATTACATGATATCAAGAGAAAACTTTCCCCTTCTTAGGTATATGGTGTCTTATCCCAATGCCTGCAAGACTGAAGGAGAGGATCTGCAAGGTCCTGTAATCCATACGGCATGATTTAGGTATACGGTAAGGCTATGTGTTCTGGCCCCATAATATTAAGCTTAATCATAGGACTTGCTTTAAACAATGATGGCAAGTATCACTTGTAAGACGCGATCAAGAGTCTGCCATAATCTGCCATCTGTGTCTTCCTCTGCCATAGAATGGCAAAATCACAAAAAAGTGGGTGTTATGTGAGTGGGATCTCAGAGTGAAGGTACAGAACGTGACACAGCAGCCAGTCAACGGCTGGCATTAGTCTAACAGGAAAGACACTTTTGCTGATATTTCTACAGCGTAACCCAGAAACAGCTAATAAAAATACTTTGCCAATAACTATCAATACATAGTTAAACTTTAAAACACAAAACATGGAACTTAGTAGAAAAACAACTGGTGTAAATTATGACCTAATGGAAATAAATTTTAAGACAGCAACTTTGCCGGGCAGTGGTGGCACCCACCTTTAATCCCAGCACTTGGGAGGCTGAGGCAGGCAGATTTCTGAGTTTGAGGCCAGCCTGGTCAACAGAGTGAGTTCCAGGACAGCCAGGGCTACACAGAGAAACCCTGTCTCGAAAAACCAAAAAAAAAAAAAAAAGAAGCAACTCTGAGAGTTTTAAAAAACTATCTGTAGTAAAAGAAACTGACTGTCTATTTAGAATGATTTCTGCTTCTAAGGAGTCTACTGGTTTAAATTCTTGAATGACTATTCTAAGTAAGAGTCAACATTTTTTAAAAACTGCTCTTCATCATTAAGGTATTCCAAAATAACATTTCCTCCATTATATAAAGGGCACTCTTCCTTTGTGATCCACCTTTCCAGTGTGTGATCCAAAGGCAAGGCTTCTCCGGAAGGGACGTGACACAACCTCAGCTTCTGGTGAGAGAGAAACAGAGCACACAGGGTAAAGGACACACTTGCTGACACATCCCAGAACTTGAAGGAAAAGCTGTCACCGGATGTTACCTTCGCTGTCAGCCTGTTGTTTTCGTTCCTGAGATTGGCTAGGGAAGCTGCGACGTCTACCACCTTCCCAATGCTCCACCGCAGGCAGAAGAACATGGCCTTGCTCTTCTCTTTGCTCCCCTTTGGTAAGTATACCTGGAAGTATGTTCTTTCTGTCTGTGTAAGCAAAAGTACCATATAGATCAGACACACGAGGAGGCGTTCCTTATTCAGCTAGTGGTACCTTAACTCTTCTTTTGGTCAATGTAGAATAACCCTATAGCATCAGTTTTAGTGAGAAAAAACCAGCATGTAGCCCACCTACCTAACTGCATGTTCCAAAGACTCCAACCCTAGCTAGGTTATCTTTGTAACCACGCTGTACGGCCCTTTATGTTCAGGAACTAGGTGCAAAGCAACTCTTCCATTTTCCTGTGTTCAGTTCCAGAGATTCAGACCTGGACTGTCGGCTTTCCTCAGATCTCCCACCCATTTCCGAGTTAAGAGTAAGTTCAACATGAACAGAGAGAAATCAAGAAGACTGATGGTGGCTCATTTAACGACACTAGAGTCCCTAAACATGCTCCCTCTGTTTTGTTCTGTAAGGAAACAAACTTGCTACAACTGTACTCCTTGGAATCAAGGTCCTGTCACTTTCGAGACAAGGCTTCTTGATTCAAAAACACTTGTTTTTATGTGAAAAACATATCAGAGGTATCAAGATTTTTTAGAACAAAGAAAGTGAAAAACTAAGTGCAAAAAAAGCTCCAGAAAGATAGTTTATTAATACAACAGGGTTTCAGAAACAGCTCCTCTAGCATAAGCTGTGCCTTACTTGCCTTCTTCAGTTGCATTTTCTTATATAATTATCTTTACTAAAAAATAAGTGGGAATAGAATATTCCCTGATTCCTAAACAGTGCATTAGGGAGGCATCTTCACAGGTCAAGTCCTGAACAATAAGAATGCTCTAAGTGAAGTGTCTCTAATAGAAATGTTGTAAAATAATAGAAGTTATCTTAAGAAATAATACAGTCAAAACAATTCCTGTCTGATCAGAAAGGAATTTAGATTTGCTGAGGGTCAGTGGGATATATCATAGCTAAAAAGCATTCAAAGAAAAAGAGAATCAGTGTAAACCTAAGCTTTGATCCATGTCTGAAATCTGCAGTCCCTGTTCCAAAAGGAAAGAAGTAAGAACAGGCAGGAAGAGAAAACTAAAGCTCCCAGACTCTAAAAATATGTCTAGGATCAAAAACAGGAGGCTGAAGCAGGAGGTTCCTGAGTTTGTAAATATAAAAACAGCCTTGGAGACCCAGTCTCTAAATAAGTAAATAACAACAAAAAATTATATATATGAGAGACAGACAGACAGACAGAGAGAGAGAGAGAGAGAGAGAGAGAGAGAGAAAGAAAGAAGAGCGTGAGCGAGCGTGTAAGCGAGCTTGAATGGCGGCTGAGTTGAAGTAAACAAGGCCAGGGCTGCTGGGGACACGGCCTCCAAGGAGAGGCTGGCATGGGGCTTGGGCACCCTATCCTACCAGCCACCTTACATTTTATTTTTTTCTTAAGTATCATTAAGGAGATTAGAATCTACAGAGTTGGCTAAGGAACTGAGTGTGGAGTGCTGGCCTGGAAACTGCTCAGACACATCTGTACAGAGAAAGGCAAAGAAGCACAGCAAGCGCGTCCAGCTCCATGGCTGCAACTGCAGCAGCCTCAGAACCTCCTTAGCACACTCTGTTTTCACTCAGCTCACTTGCTGGTACTCTGGGTGAGTGGGCTAGAAGAGAGGGAGGGACTGGGAAGTCAGGACAGAGAAAAACACAAGGGATGGTTCTGATGCTTTGATTGGGAAACTGTGTGTAAACCTTGAAGGTCCTGTTCCCCAATTGATGGATCAATAAATTCTTGATGGATCAATAAAGATGCTAGTGACCAATGGCTGGGTGGAAGAGGCGGGACTTGCAGGTTCTCCTGCAAGCAGCTAGGAGACAGGATGAGGAAAGAAATCTGCATTGCTCCAGAGGGAGAGAGAGCCACCAGCCATGTGAGATCTCAGGTGGATCATTGGCCGCTTCCCAGACTGGGCCTCGAGTAGCAAGCGGGAGATTAGAAACACAACTAAGATAAGGGCAGATTTAGGGTGCTGAGCAAGAAGGTAAGTGGGCAAATAATTTGAGGGCAGATTTAGAGGTGGGAGTGAAGGTTAGGGGCGTTAGCTGTGGGAGGCCTAGATGTGCCCAACCATTGAGCTAAAAAGCATATTAAAAATAAGCTAGTGTGTGTGTGTGTGTGTGTGTGTGTGTGTGTTTCATCCATGGATACAAGGGAACCATACGGTCTGCCTGGAGCTTACAGGGGGGAAGTAGAAACTAAGCTACTCAAAGCCAAGATGAAGTTGTAGAATCAATACACTAAAAATTTAAAATGAAGCAATGAACAGAACAGAAATCTAAAGACATAAAGTTGTTGGGATGCTCAGTGAGATACATTATGTAATATTACCCACAAAAAGGAACATGTTATAAAACAAGTGGAAATAAAACAAGATGCAAATATCCGAGAAGAAATACAAAAGCTAAACATATGACTTCTAAAATAAGAAACTCAAATCAGATGAATTCCTATCATCCTCAATAGAAAGGCTTACTTAATGACGATGGATCTGAGAGTCATCTAGAGGGCAGCGTAAAGTGGAACAGAGGAACTACAGGCTCCTGGGACAGTCTGGACTACACAAGAACCTATCTCAAAGAAAACAGTCAAAAACCACAATGGCCATAAGAGGAGACAGAATCAACATTCATCAATAGGAAAACCGCAAATGTCACATATTCCCTGGAATATGATGCTCACTTTAAAGGACATGTCAGCATTGTGGGTACCCTTGAGGGTCTTTTCTATTAAGCAATGGGACATAAACTACATAGATGATGACATAATCTATCTGAAATGCATTTTACTTCATTTATAGCCCTGACCACTAGACATTTATAAATATATGTATATGTACGTGCAGACACACACATATATGAGAGAATATAACATATTGTGCTGGTTAGTTTTTTGTTGATTTTACAGTAACTTGAGACACCTGGAAAAAAGCCTCAACTGAGAACTTCTTCGGTCAGACTGGGCTGCTGGTATGTCTGTATGGCATTTTCTAGATTGCTAACTGATGGAGAAGGACCTAGCCCCATATGGGCACGTCATTCCTGAGCAGGGTGCTGTTCTGAGCTGTGTAGGAAAGCAGGCTGAGCAAGGCAGGTGCAGAGCAAGGCAGGTGCAGCAAGCCAATGAGCAACGCTCCTCCATGGTTCCACCTGAGTTCACGCCCCGACTTCCCTCAATGACGGACTGTAAAGCAGGAGCTGAAATAAACTTTCCTCCTCCACAAGATGGTTTTGGTCACTGTTTTATCACAGCAACAGAGAAGCAAACTGGGACATATACAATGGCTAAAAGTTAATTAGTGAATCTGTAGTAAGGCAGGTAACTAAGTATGCTTGTATATTCTGAGTTTTTTCCAGGCTGCCCGGTGCTCACTCTGTAGCTCAGTTGACCTTGAACTCCTGATCTCCTATGCCAGTCTCCTGAGTGTCCAATTCTAAAGATCCTATGTAGAGAAGCTCTCCTCCTTAAACATACGCACCTTCACAGGAGAAACATTTGTTAAAAACAATGCAATGATAATAATCTGGGATTACTTAGAAAAATAAAGTAGGCTACAGTCATACAACAGAAAAATGTATATTCTGAATGAACTAAACAATACAGAAAAATATTAATACAGAAAAGTATTAAAACCATGATGCAAAGTGGGGGAAATAGTGAAGGGCATCCACAGCTCACTGCATCTCTGTAAAGCGGAAAAGTGCATGCAGGAGGATGTAGGATTTATACAGACTCGACAGCACGTGATCTTTCAAAATGACCTTTCAAAAGGGTCAAGTTGTACTCAGTTAAAGAGAGGAAGAGACAGGAGAACTCAAGGACATTGAACACATTTGCCCTGTCACCTGCGGCAGGGACTTGTCTCCGTCAGCGTGCATCTTTAGCTTCATCAGTGCCACCTTTGCAGCTGTTCCGCTGCTTTTCGCGCCTTTCCGTCCCTTAATTGCTGTCCCTCCTGTCTTGGCATCTAAGGAAAAAGTATAAGCAAGTAAGGCTTCCCTTCTTCCCCTCTTTTTTCTCATTTTGAGACAAGGCCTCCTGATATAACATTGGTACTGAGATCCACTGGCCTCTGGTGGGCCGGAAGAAGTACACCACCAAGCCCAGCTTAACCATCATGGCCTTCAGCATGCACAAGTTACACAGTAGTGTATTTACACTACGGATGATCGATCTAAACAGCTTCTACCTCACAAAGTCCACGGGCACATGCTTCTTTCTGGCCTAACCTATTTAATCTACAGCAACCACTCACCCTTTTATGTAACCCTTTAGGTTTTAACAAGGGCACCACCCTTAAAATGGAATAAAAAAAGTTCTACTAAACTAACGCATTGCCAGAGCAGCTAAGCTAAATCACAGCCGAGCTCCGTCCTGGTCAGCAGCATTCAGAAACAGCTCAGGAGAATGTATTCTGTAGACAAAGCAGTCCACCGTGCCAGCCTCATCAACATACCCACTACAACCGTTAACACTCACTCAACACACCTCTGCTCCCAACAAATGAGACTACCCCATGGGAACCTTACCATGTCTGGATTTTCACTGTTCAGGAAGGCTTTGTACAAGATACTTTAACAAGAATTCATTAAAATGCAAGTTCTTGGGAGTAGAGAGATGGTTCAGCTGTTAAGAGCACCGACTGCTCTTCCAGAGGACCTGGGTTCAACTCCTAGCACTAACATGGCTCACAGCTGTATGTAACTGCAGTCCCAGGCCATCTGACATCCTCTCTGGCTTCCAAGGGCACCAGGCATGCAACAGTGCACAGCCATACACGCAGGCAAAACACCATCCACAGAATTTAAAGATAAACAAATAGTAACGCTTTAGAACAGAATGCAAGTTCTTACACTGGGGGCGTGAGCAAAGCCTCTACACTGGGGATGAGAGGTGAGGGGCAGGAGCTGGGGAGTGACAGCTGTGCTCCAGGAAGGAAAGCCACCATGGAAGCCTGGGGACTCACCAACGATGTCTTGGACAAGTTTCTGTGTGGCAGCCATCCGGGGCTTTGGGATCTCCAGCTTTACACACTCATGATCCAACTGATGACGGTGTCTACAAGTATGTATCAGAGAGCTGGCTCTGGTTCATGAGTTATATACAGCTAAACAGATACACAAAGCTTGCACGGTTTAGTGATTACCTTAGGCAAAAGTTCTTCTGACAATAAGGACAGATCACTGCCACAAGCTCTACTTCTGTACAGTCCTTGAACGAGCATGAATAAGCCTTGTGTTCACCTGTCTTCGGTCTCTCCTTAATTACATTGACCTAGAACCACAAGTTAACAGCACAGAGCCAGCGACTGAAGGCGGCATCCACACCACTTCAGTTCAAGTTCATTAACTTCTCTAACGTGTTCTAATTATGTCTTCAGTTAAAGTAGAATGACTATTCTCCCTCCCTCCCTCCCTCCCTCCCTCCCTCCCTCCCTCCCTCCTTCCTTCCCTCCCTCCCTCCCTCCCTCCCTCCCTCCTTCCCTCCTTCCCTCCCTCCCGCCCTCCTTCCTTTGTAATGCCTCAGGGGCTCTGAATTTGCAGTCTATTCTGCCTCTCGAGAGCTGGGATGACAAGGATGAACCGCTGCGCCCAGTTTACTGCCTACAGTTTTACTCTCTGATTTGACACAGCGGCACACAGAGATGCCTCTATAGGAATATGTCAAGATAGTTAACTCGTCAACCCTCAAACGGGGAGCTATACCCACTTCTTTTGCCAGTTTAAGAAAATAAAGAACTATTTAGGAGACAGAACCCTTAAAAATCACATATGAATCATGAAGCAGTTTTCAAAATCATAAACTATTTCTCATGCTACATGGAAAATTTTATTATCACAAAATGTTACATCAGAACACAAGGGTTTTTTTTTTTAAGGGAAAAAAATAAACAGATTGTCCATATTACTGAGCACAGAGTAAGTGGATTCTTAGAGTTAAGAAAATCTAAGAAAATGATTGCTTAAAATCTGTAATCACAGGAAAATCCTTCACATAATGGCGGGAGCATCTATTATAACTCAAAACTTAAATTTTCTTCCAAATTTGCAGTAATGACTTAAAGGTAAAAATCACACTTTATTTTGTTAGGCTAAGGATTTGCTCGTGGTGGTCTAAGACGGATGGGTCTGAAAACTTTACTACCACAGAATCCTATCCCCAGACACCAGCGAAAGCGAGCCCTACACTGATGGGGCAGTGAGCTGTACGGACAGTCTGACGTCGCACTGAGGCCAGCGTGTGTTATAAACACATAGCTTAGCATGGTGAGGAGTGCTAGGAACGGAAATTATGAGGATAAAAACGTAAATACCAAGGACAGCAAATTTTTTTCCAAATAAAAAAAAAATTTAGCAAAAGATTCTGAGCGTCATGCCTAGTGTACTAAGAAACTTTAAATCTAATCAAATTCTAAAGCAAAGTACATGAATACAAATCTGTAAATTATGTCAGGTAAGAGAAAATAAACATACCTCAGAACAACCATGAGAGTCCTTGCTTCTGTGTTCAAGGCTTAAATAATTACAAAAAAGATGTTTATTTAAATGCAATCAGCTAATATATTTAATGCTAACTGAAGTAACTCAGGCTGTTTTAACCTCTGACATCCTTAAGGTAGTGACAGCATGTACACTACATTAGTGACTTCTGTTTAAGAACAAGCTGAAACCATGGAATGAAGGGGCGTCTACAGTCTCAAATGTTTTAACCGTAAGTGTTCACTTGCAGTTGAGTATAACCAATGCACTGTTCTAGTTTATGTTTCTTTGGAGTGCTTTAAAGTGCATGCAAATGAGGGGGTCTCAGTTTCTCCTGAAAGGAATCAGTTAGTGAAGGAATGTGAAGTCAAGGCATGACTTCCCAAATCCTTGAGTGGAACCCAGGTCATACTTGCAAGTTCTGTGTTCAAATAACATAGACTATCTATTTTTAGAACATTACAGGTTGGACATTTAATGTACGTTTACAAAAAGACAAAGAATAATCATAGCTGGATTTTTAAAGGCTATATTCTTTAAATTATGGGTATTATCCTCACTGTAATGACGACACATAATCTTAAAATCTACATTATGAATGCATCTCTGGAAACTTAATGCTTAAAGACATATATGTGTAGCCAATTAGAGCCTGTGACTAATCAGTCTGCCTTTTTCACAAATGATTACAACACTGAATGTCAGCTGTCAATGGCTGAAGTTACAACTCTCTTTAAATCACTAGAATTCTCAGAATTAACTCCATATTGACAAACTCCAAAATTATTTTCAAATCCTACATAAAAATGTAACTTACCAAAATATTCCTGAACAACCATCACACACAAATGGAAGAAAATCTAAAATTGGAGGAAAATATGGTAGGTACTGGTGAGTATCTGATCTTGATTTAGTTTTCTTAAGCAAAAAAATCTACTGGCCAACTCTAAGAAAAATTTTCTTTCTTTGTCCCTGCGTATCAAGTTACTATGTAATCCTTATTAAACAAAAACTACCAAATCTTCAACTCTAGGAAAGTGGCTAAATCAATGGGAGGTAGATGTTACTCAGTAACTTTGTTAAAAAAAAAAAAAAAGTGGTATTTTTCTCTGTTGTTTTGTTTCCAAGATTTACTAGGTGTTGTCTTTTTGAACAGCAAGCTGCAGAATGTCTGCATTTGGTATCAAAATTCTGCGTTTTAATTCTGACTCCATTTAACATCAATCTAACAATAGTAAGTAGATTACCTAATAAAGCCATGGCTATACATGTAGCATATGCTGTATATATGTTTATCTCTTCATACATAGATATATGTGTATATATCAATCTCATTTATATCTGTAATTCCTTATTAGTTAGTTCATCCTAATGCTGTTTATTACATATACTTTGGAAAGTTCACACAAGAATCAATCCTCAGTTATAGGAACTAATTATTAAAAACAATCACTTATGTTTTGTGTTTACTTTCTGTTTGAAACAGGTCTCATAAGGCCAAGGCTGGCCTCTAAACTCCTGATGCCCTGGTCCCCCCTTTTCAGACTCAAGAGTGCTAGAAATACACTCAAGAGTGCTAGAAAAGATGTTGCCCTATAGGTATCTTAATCCAAAATACAAAGAGGTTGGTTGTACATAAACAAAAGGGACCCCCTAGGTAATCATGCTTGCAGACTAAGGGCCCAAATAATTTTTCCCTCAAGTAAGAAGTGCCTAATGAACTATCACTATCGTTATTAAATGAAGCATAATACTGTGAGCTTCAATTTCATACCAAGAAATTAGATATATGTGTCAATATGTAAACTCAAACACATAATCTGCAGAATTTTTATAATTTTTATACTTATTTTTATTATTATTATTGTGTGAGATATATATTATCTTGCCTTTGCTTACTACAAGCATCAATTACTGCAGGAATCCAGGCCAAACCTAAGAGCTGGATTCAAGACCGTGCTAGGAACTGACTTGAAGTTACAGCAGAATGAAGCCTCTATACACATTTGGAGTGCAATCCAGGAGGCAAAGACTGAGCAGTCTGTGAGTCTAATGCTTGAAGAACTTGCCGGCTACAGGAGTCTAACTCCCTGAACCTTGGTGCATACCACTGGAGTCTATGTTTACGACAAGGTCTCTGTTCAATGGAGGGACCATCACCATAATATTTATTAAAACTCCCTAATATGCGGTTTACTAATCTGCCACTAGCAACTTACGTGAATATTAAAAACCCCAAGACTTCTAAAAACCTGAGAACACACAGTTAAAAACCGATGCTGTTCAACTCATTCGTCTGACAGAAAAATAGAAAATAAAATTTAATGAAGAAAAAGCCTGGGACAGTGGATGCGCCACGGTCGCAGTGGTAAGGACCGAGGGGAACTGGAGTCCTGACCCAGGCCGCTTTGCCGACCAAGGCTTCCTGAGCACGGCGCTTTGGGCGCCCCAGGAGTCTGCAAGGTGTGCTTACAGGATCTGCATGGAAACCAAGGGGCCACAAGTGTCACCCCTAAACTGAGGCACAGCAACAAAAACACCGCCACCATCATCCTGGAAGGCCGCTCGCGCCCCGCGTCCTCCCTCACCCGCCGCCACCGCCCCGGCCGTCAGGACCCGGCCCACGTCTCCCGCGGACGAAAACGGGGCTTCCAGCGTCACCTCGCTGCCGGCAGTGCTGCACCTGGCAGTGCTGCCCAATGTCCAACTCCGCCATCTTTCCAGCCGCAAGGGCAGGGGGTGGGGCAGCGGCGCGTGCGTCAACCCGAGCAGGCAGGGCCCGGGGCGGGGCGTCCTGGGAAGGCGGGCGGGGCGTCCTGGTGGGGTGGGCGGGGCCTGAGGTGGGGCGAGGCGAGCAGGCGGGGCGGGGCCCACAGGAGAGGCGGAGCCTAGGTGACGACCGGAAGTGAAGATGCTAATGAGCTTCGTGGAGGTTCCAGAGCGCTCCAGAAAGAGAAGAGACTTGGTGGAACTCAGTTACTGTAGCTGAGGTTCCCGCGCTCAAGATTGAGAAAAACCCAGTTCCTGCACCTGCTGTTCTCTACACTGAGTCTCCGAAATTAAGAACGCCCTCACGAAGATTTCTTGTTTTTCTTAAGTAACTGTAATCCCAGGAGACAACACTGTAAGAATCAAGTGACATACCTGGACGCTGGTTACTATTGTCTTGATGACTTCGTTTGAAGTAAATGCCCTCACAGTGAAAGCGTTAGACTTTTGTTTTTTATTGTAAATGTTTCTTTTTCTTTTCTTATTTGTTACAATTTTAGTAGGAAAAAAAAACCCATGTAACTAAAGTGCACAGGGCTCCTTGGTTTGGAGAGTGCACACTCATTTCACACTGCCAAGGCAAGCTCCTGGGACAGGGATGAAGGGAGATGTTGGATATGTGACGAGCCTCTTCACGGGAACTAAGGGGAGTCCTTGCCTTGTAAGTGGGATAGAAAGGGATGTCATTCCACTGGCAAGGCACCCGACACCATTCAGAGTGAATGAGTGATAATCAACTGCACTCATGACATGAACATGAATAGCCTCCCATGTGACTTAAGAGTCCCCAAATACTCTCCTGGAGAGTAAAGTGGATATGATTGCCACACACTATACTTTTTCAGTGCATGCTGGGTGTTAGAACATAGCCTCACATGCTTGGACAGCAAACACGTTTCTCACAGAGCTACCTCCCCAACCCTTGCGATTTCTTGAGTCTAAGAACTTACGATTTGTTAATGTTGGTGGAGTCAAGCAACAGCAAATTTTCTGTTTTACTGTGATTGAATATTTTAAATAGGTGGTAAGTATATATCTCCTCAATCCAATCAGAACATTTTTTTTCAGCTCTTGGAGATCTCCTAACAGCCAAGACTGAAGTTTAGCTACTCCTATCTGAGTCTACTTTTCTGACTTTTCTTTAGATATTATTTACAGAAATATGTTTCTCCATATATTTTTGTTCTACCCCTTTGTTAAATATATCCTTATAGATGAGATTCCAATGGTTTTTGAGTCAGAAATTTCTCTACCTCTATACTTAGTCATGACAACTTTTTTTGAAACATGAATTCTCCATTTCTAGCAGTCTGTTATAAGTACCTGCTCTGTGTTATTTGACAATAAAACTTAAGTGCAAAACGAAGGATTTTTTCCCTGTACCATTCCCTCCCTAACTAAAGCAGTCTACCACACTAAGAAGCTCAAATTCACTCTGAAATCTACCCTTTCTAATGTGTGTCATAGAAATAGCCCCTAAACACCATTGAGTCTTCCTTAGAAACATTCTTCACTAGTTATTCTATGGATTATTTTTCCCAGTTAAAAAGTTATTTTCTTGCCCAAGCTATCCCTTCAGTTTCTCACTAGGCACAGCATTCTTTAGTTTGTTCAATAAAGTTTTTCAGTGCATCCTCGACTTTTCTACCCCATCTCTAGCTTCACAATGTCTCCTTCCTGTCCAATAGACTTTTGGGCTCTTTAACTTGTCTACACATGGCAGATGCCGTTTTCCTCTCCCTAGAATGTTCTCTATGTCAAGGATTCCCAAATTCCCTTCAAACTACGAATCATGTGCATGCTTGTCAATAAATATAGCTACCACCCTCCTCCTGTGATCCAATTATAGGGTTAGGGATGGCTGTAAGAAACTGTGCAATTGGCTACAATTGGTCCTTATCAAGTACTTTTAGGAAACCCTTTGCCCCTACTCTACTTTCAGCATATACTTCAGTCACCCCTTCATCTTGCAAGGCTTTTGGAAGGAGCAGGTACAGTCCGTCCCTCAGGACAGCAGACATCTCCTTTAGCAGCTTACTGTGTATGTGTTTTTACTAGCTCTAACCAGATCTTATTATCGGTTACTTGACTCTGCCCTCCATTCGTCATGCCCCACCCAAGCCCTGCTTTGGATTCTATTATCTGCATAATAAAATCTGTTCTTGGGTCAATTCAGCAAGCCATATGAACGTCTCCTATATTTGAGTACTATTCTATATTTGATACAGAATTAAATACAACATAGTCCACACCTACACTGAACTCAAGATCTCTAAGATGGGACGTCTTTGTCTGGCATTTAACATATTTTAAATGTTGGCTCAGCCTACCTTTTCCTTGATATCTCCTGAAGCCTCAGCACTCTGCAGCTGGTCACCTGGCCCCTTGCACAGCCATTTTCTTTTCTTGGAATGTTCGTTCTGCTCCCAGCTGTCACTAACTTTTGTTTAGGAAATCTTTCTTTCCTTAACCACACACAGTTGTCTCGTTCTTATATGCACTGCGTGTCTTTTCCAAAGCATTTGTCCCAGGCTTGATTTTTCATTTTCAATATGTAATTACTGGCTTGTTATGTTCCCCTCTAATTTATAAGGTTCCTGAAGTCAGATGTGGCTCCCTTCATAGCCCATTGTATTAAAATTGCCTTGTGCCTTATCTTTTAGATGTTAAATAAAATACATTGAGTAGATTACCGAGTCTCTTCTATGCACAGGTTCCTGTACCTACTCTCCTTTTCTTTGTGTCCTTTCCTTATCCCCACTGCTTGGAATGTCTGTTGACACATCTTCACAAACCTCTTTAAATGTGTTCATCTCGTAATCACTTCTATAGTTATTTACAGCTTATTATGGCTATGTTTATAACATTTTTATCATTGACTAGGTTAGGCTATGTGGTTATAATCTGATATTTTACACATTATACATTTGTTCTCTGTGACATTTACATTTTTTCTTTATTCCTGATGAGGGTAGAGCCATTGTTCTCAGGTTTTAGAATGGAAAAAAAGTTACAACCTGAAAAAAAAAAAAAACCGTTACAACCTGAAAAAAAGTTACAACCTGAAAAGTTACAACCTGAAAAAAAAAAGTTACAACCTGAAAAAAAAGTTACTACCTGAAAAAGTAATGTCAGACTGTAAACAGTGGAGAGACAGAAAAATATTATGAGTTGTTATTGGCAGTTCAAATTCAGAAAATAAAAACAAAACAAAATAAAACAATATTCATCAGCAATAGAAAATATGAATGATACATCACACAGTCATCTTTACCACAGTGAAAATTAAACAGCCACATGCAAGAATTTTCATGAAACAAAAATGTAACAATGAATAGAAAGATAAAAGCCAAAGAATGTGTACCATGCCATTCCACTTATATATCATCCAAAAAAGGTATCACCTCATTGGTTAAGCACTGGTATCTAGTATTATGCCTCAAAGAAAGATCAAGAAAACAGTTACTGGGTGCCAAGAAAAGAATATCTGTAGTGAGGAAGTTTATAGCATACCTGAGAAAGGAGGTGAAGAGGGGGGTGGATTGCATACCTGAGGAGGGAGGTGAGGAGGGGGGTGGATAGCACACCTGAGGAGGGAGGTGAGGAGGGGGGTGGATAGCACACCTGAGGAGGGAGGTGAGGAGGGGGGTGCATAGCATACCTGAGGAGGGAGGTGAGGAGGGGGGTGGATTGCACACCTGAGGTGTGAGGGGCTTCCTGATGCCCTCCTCTGGCTTTTTTAATGTTCTCTGTATAATTCTTTATGAACTTGTCCATAAAATGTGTTTACATGCTTTTCTATAAATGTATTAGGGTTTGTAATAAAAATGTTTATTTTATGTTTAAGGTCATATGCACTAATATCAACAATTAATAAATGGGACCCCATGAAACTAAAAATTTTCTGTGAGGCAAAGGACATCATCAATAGGACAAAATTGCAGCCTACAGAATAGGAAAAGATT
>NW_021604565.1:4007631-4020131 GCF_004785775.1 Grammomys surdaster | reverse complement strand
CTTTGCTGCTTTAGAGAGCTCATTCGACATTCTAAAAATGGATGCAATTTCAAAGGGTAGCCAAAATGTATCAATTAGCTTGACATCTAGGTCTCTTTAACAGATCTATAAATTTCCAATTTCCTTTGCCATCTTAACCATGGTAAATCATCTTGAACAAGATCATTCTTTTGAACAAGAGGCCCCTTATTAGCTGAGATCAATTGAGATTAGAAAATGAAAAATACTCCAGATGCTGAGAACTCTTTATGAAACCACATTTGTCAGATGAGTGTTGAATGAAGATTAATGTGTTATTTTCAGTTTCTAAATCATTGATTTACAAATTTCTTTTCTATATCTCACTGCTGGGTTAAACACTAATGTATGTGTGGATGGTTTACTTGCTGGGAAGCATCATCTCTCTCCCACTGAACTTATGTATTAATGGAAGGGAATGATTTTTAATGTAAATGTGCTTTGTTTGCATACCACATGCGGTCTTGAAAGTAGTACACACTACAGTGGATGACGTAGTTTTCTGTTGGATTATAAATCATTGACTAGATTCTTTAAGTATCCATTGATTTTTATCTTTTTTGCTAAAATATGAGACCCTTACTGCATAGTACAGACCCCATGTGATCTGAACTTTGTGTGCCTTCAGAGGAAATCTTAGCATTCTTTTCTATGGACTTCCTTCAAACTCTAATATAATATTTGGGTATTTCGTGTATAATATATTTTGTATTAAAATTCTCTTTAGTGTTCTTTCATATTATAGAACAATATACTACTTTATTAATCATCATGCCTTGACAAGAATGTAGGCTGCAAAAAATGCATAGAGAATAGAAAATACACTCAAAGCTTTATAGAGCCATGATTTAAGTGATTTCAGTGATTAAGAGCACTCTTGCTTGTCTAAGTTAGGGTTATTATTGCATGACGAAAAAACATGGCTGTCTTAGTTAGGGTTACTATTGCTGTGACCATGGAAACTAAAGAAATGTTTAATTCAGGCTAACTTACAGTTCAGAGGTTTAGTCCATTATCTTCACGGCAGCAAGCATGGCAACTTGCAGGAAGATATGGTGCTAAGGAGGTTAGTTGAGAATTCTATATTCAGATCTTGGGAGAAAGAGTGAGAGTGAGGTGGGGGATATGGAAGGAGAGGGAGAGGGAGAGGGAGAGGGAGAGGGAGAGGGAGAGGGAGAGGGAGAGGGAGAGGGAGAGGGAGAGGGAGAGGAACAGGGACAGGGACAGGAAGAGGGAAAGGGACAGGGACAGGGACAGGGACAGGGAGACTGCCATCTTTCTGAACATTTGAAATTTCAAAGTCCACCCCCAGTGGCACACTTCCTACAACAAGGCTACACCTACTCCAGGGTCACACCTCCTATTTCCTAATGACCAAACTTTCAATCTATGAGCCAGTTAGGGGGCATTTTTATTCAAATGACCACAATGACCAAAAGTAACTTGGGGAGAACAAAGTTTGACTTACATACCCAGAGCCATTGTTGATAGAGGGAAGTCAAGGCAAGAACTCATATAGGGTAACATCATGGAAGCAGGAGCTGATGCAAAGGCCGTGGAGGGGTGCTGTTTGCTGGCATGCTCCTCATGACTTGCTCAGCTTGCTTTCATACAGAACCCAGGACCACCAGCCCAGGGATGGTACCCCCTACAATGAACTGGGATCAGCATTAATCATTTATTAAGAAAATGCCCTACAGGCCTGTCTTCAGCCCAGTCTTATGGAGGGAGGCATTTCCTGAACTGAGTTTCCCTTCTCTCAGGTGACTGTACCCTGTATTAAGTTGACATAAAACTGGGCAGTACACAGCTCTATCCTGAGGACCCGAGTTAGGATCCTAGCATCCTTATTGGGTGGTTGCCACCCACCTCTACTCCAGCTCCAAAGGATCTGACTCTGTTCTGGCCTCTGAGGATACTTTCGAGTGTGCACAGCTGCATACACACTCAAAGATAATAACAATACAAATAAATCTTTAAGAAATCTACTCAAGGAAAACAGTAACTAAGTGCATGAAGGAAATTCATTTACTAGGCACTAATTTCCCTGTGCAAACTTTGTGACTTCTTTTCATTTTTCAAATAACAGCTTAGTTTTCCCTTTTCCCCATGCTCTTTTTTGATTTCATGACAAGATCTGTTTTCTATGTTTGTTATAATGCCCAGATTTCTCCTCAGAAATTGTTATAACCCTCCTTTATCAAGTCTATTATCTGTGAAACAATTTGTTTACTTTTTGGGTTCCCTGTAAGCTGCAAGCTCTGTGAAAACAGAAAGCATTTCTATTTGTTCTTCATTATACCCGCTAAGCTTTCCCCCACAGCGGAAGGATGGAGAGATGGTCTGTGTGCGTTTCGTGGACGACTGAGGAGGGAGCTAGTTACACAGCTCATTACCCTTTGGTTCCAGGTTCGGAGTGTTCAATGTTCTCTCAGCACCACCACCAAACAAAATGTATAATTGGTAGACCACCAGATAATGATTTAATATACTGGATACATTTCTATTTAGGTATACATGAATTTAATAATGTTTATGGGATCCATAACTTTTTTAATTAAAAAAAATTTAGAGACTTTTGTATGCAAATACTATATTTACATCATTTCCTTCCCCCAACTCTTCCCTTGAGCCCCCAATTCCTTCTCAAGTTCTTGACCCATCCACTTATCTATAAATCCACATACATATATACACACACATGCATACACATACACGCACACAAGTGCACATGCATGCACACATCGAGTGCACGTGTGCGCGCGCACACGCACACACGCACACACACACACACACACACACACACACACACACACACACACACCTGCTGAGCCCGTTTAGGCATGCTTGTATGTATATGTGTTAAGAGCTGGCCCACTGGGATTGGATAATCCTCACCAGGGATGAAGTGCGACAGGCTTTTAAAAGTGCTAAGATAAGAATGAGTCTTTTCCATGAGGGAGCCCCCATAGGATCTAATATTTTCAAGGTCATAACAACCTCTCCTTCATTTCTTGTTATCTAATTAAACAAATGTTCAATGAGTTTCTGTTCTTGGTGGGGAAGTTGTATAAACAATGAAAAGAATGAAATCTTACTGTGCAGCCCAGGCTAGCTTGCTTGAACTATGGGAGCACACCACCAGACCGGACTGGTAAGACCAACGAAGAAGGATTTACGCCTGAAGCGTCCCTTCCACTCTGATTGCTTTTGTGAATTTGGCCCAGCTACTGATTGAGTCTGAGGTACTTCATCTATTGGAACAAATAAACTATTTTTATCCTGGAAAGAGTAGACATGCAGCAGCTTCACAAAGACACCTTTGTGTAATTATGAATGAGTCAGCAGGACTTTTAAAAAGATATTACAATAGACATGTAGAAATAGCTATTTTGTCAAGTCTATCTACACACAGTTGATAATGCAGATAGTACCTATGACACCCAGAGGGTGCCCGACAGATTACAATGGTTACTTCCAACTTCAAAAAGCAAGTTCCAGCTGGATTTCCCAGCATCATAGATCTAGATCTAGAACACACCCAATAAAGGGGAGGTCAAGTGTCCAGCAGTGGGAACAGCTGCATGATGTGATCAAGAAAGTAAGGAAGGAAACATATTCTAGGAGCTTTCGATAGTTAGCAAAAATACTGGTTACATTGGACACTTAACAAATTAGAGTAAAATGCATGTTATTAACCATATGCTTTAGATGGTCAGTAGGATAATACAAGAACCTGCGGCTATTATGGCTGTGTGTGTGTGTGTGTGTGTGTGTGTGTGTGTGTGTGCAAACGTGCGCACAAGCCCACAAATGTGCATGTGTGTTACTAGTAATCTCAATGTTCAATTTTTGGCAAAAATTTCAGCTAGATACAACAATGTTGGATACAAATGGATTAATTGGCCATGATGGCACTACTGATTGGCTTACTGGTATTAGGTATCAAGGTGAGTTTGTCACTGATGGATGCTGTCTCTAGCAGTGGTTTGTTTATGATCACAAATAGATTCTGATGATGTTGTTCAAATACGGCAGTGTGGCATATTAGGCAAATCCTTGGAAATGGCTAATATGCCGCAGGCCATTTCTTGACGAAGCACTTCAAATAGGTTTCCAGTTGTATTCTAGCATCAAACCAAAGGCTTTGCTTCCCCTCCAAGAGGTAAGGCAGATAAAATCACCACGGAGGAAAGATGATTTATTTTCTCCAGGGTATTTTCTACTTTCTGTTATTTGGATATCCATGTAAAGGTGTTTGACAAAGATCCAAACACAGGAGCAGCCCCATTTAAGGTTCGGATACACAGCAGTCACACTGTACGTTTGGTATTCCTAATTACAGAAACGAATATGGCCATTAAGCACATACAGAAGTCCTTTCAGAAAAGGGGTGGTAATCGTTTTGTGAAGATCACCAAGCACACGTCACACGGGACTGTACACATACAGAGGCTAGCCTAGCCAGCACAGCCTCTGCTGTGCCCACATCTTCATGGTCGGAAAAGTCGGTGTCCTGCATAGGACACCCACTCAGAGGAACGTGACAGAATATTCTTGCTCATAAGAAAAGAGATTGGAGACAGGAACACTGTGAACTCTCTCACACTCTCAAAAGAGCACTTGCATCTTCAGGTGAGCCACCTGCACTCACATCTTTCCGGCCTGGCCAGACACCCTTGGATAGATTTGCTTTTCTCTGAGCCACTTTCTCAGCAGTGGCTCTTAGATGTGTCCCTAGTGCAGACAAAGAAGTCCCTTGCTCCTGGCCAACTTTTCTGGGTTCCCTGACTTCCAGAGGGCGGTGGCGCAGGCTGCCCTGCCCCTTCCCGGGTGGCTATTCGAGGGCGGGGCCGAGCCGGGCCAGGAAATGCCCGAGAGTGGGTGTCACCTGCCGAAACAACTTGTTGATTCCCAGGAGCATTGTTGGCTCCGACTGTGGCTCACCTGTCTCCAGATTGCTGGGACGCTCGCCCCGCACTCCTCAGCCATGAGCAAGTTGGGCAAGTTTTTCAAAGGGTCCCGTTCCTCTCGGACCCGCACGGCTCCCAGCGCCCAGGAGGCCCTGGCTCGCCTCCGGGAGACCGAGGAGATGCTGGCCAAGAAGCAGGAGTACCTGGAGAACCGAATCCAGAGGGAGCTCGCCTTAGCCAAGAAGCACGGCTCCCAGAACAAGCGAGGTAGGCTGTGTCCCAGGCCAAGCTGCTCTCACTCACTCCCAGCCCTTCCCTGGGGACAATCTCCATCTATGAGTCTGCGTCCATCTAGGCCGGCTGGCTTGCCTTTCTAACCTACCCTCCCCATACCCTCCCCCCACAGGGCCCGGTGATTGAAGGGAGCTGAGCTAGGCGCTTGCCAAGCTGGCAATATGTTTAGCTCCAAAAATTCTAGTAATCGAGATAAGCAACATTTGTATGTAACATTTAAATGACCCAAATCAATTCACGATGAGCCTGGAATCAAAACTTTTAAAGTCAATATGAATATTACTGACCATTTTTCTCTTGTCTTGAATTCATGTCTTGGATTTTAATGGCACTTTCTTTGTTAAAGTTCTTTTTTATGTGATATTTTCCTCATCAGTTTTGTGTATTATATTTGAGTTTTAAAAATATTGCATTCAAAGGAAGTTTAACTTTGGAGTGTATGTTTGTGTTCAAGTCACAAATACAGTTTATGTGTAAATAAATATTTGGTGAAGCATGTTCTATGATGTTCTGGTTTATCTTGTTTCTTTCTATTGAAAACTTCAGCTGCCTGTTGTGCACTTGCAATCTTAAAAATCCAGAATCAAGGTATTAAATATTAAGTTTCCTATCTGGCCTTTAGTACACACAAAGGACTTTGAGTCAGAAGTGACTCTTGGTGAAGCCTGTCACACCTTGAACCTTTTGCTCTTTTTCAGAGTTCATTGGTTTGTGCCACATAGTGCTCTCTGTTAGGATAGTCTCAACAGCACACAGTGGTATGCTGTGTACATGCAAACCCAGGGAGGAGATGAAGTGGTTAGCTCCTAACACCAGAGCAGTGGAGACCCCCCTCCCTGCACTGCTCACTGGAAGTGGCAACGGGTTTGCTTACTGATGAACTCTGAATATTTGTAACCCTATGTCTGGCTTCTTTACTATAAATAGTTCCTGGAAGGAACCTTTCTCCTCATGCCCATCCTCTTTTCCCCATCTTTCCTTTGTATCTTTCATGATGGTTTTGTAGGTACCGAGGGTAGAACCCAGTGCTCCATGCATGCCAGGCAAATGCCACATCCTCAACCCAGGTTAGTCACAGTGAAGCCCTGGGAAGAATTAGCTCACCCTGTTGACACTCTTTTGTTCAACTCAGGAAAGTTGTGACGTCTCAGGGAGGTGACCTTGGCTCTTCATCTTCTTATAAAAGAAGGGCCTGGATATACTCGCTCTTATTACCACGACAAAAAGGCCAAGTTTCATTCTTTTCTGCTATTGCCTGTGACTTTAGCCACAATACAGCATGGCTTAGAGTTAAGGACTGGTTTCTATTTTTATTCCATGTTGAAAATATTTTGGGAACTTAAATTCGGTGACATTTTCTAAACAGAGACCATAATTATAGCTGGCTAAAAAGTCAGTGTTCATGCTGTGAGGCCACGCTTCCTCATTGGCTAGCCGTGCGCTCTGTAGACTTGCTGAGTGTCTGTCATAGCATGGACACCTGGTCGTTTGTTTGGAACTCTGTGGGTTTTTTTGCTTTGTGTTCAGTGGTAACTCAATAAATGTCTATTTAATATGAGAATTTGAACATCTACTTCTAGGAACTTATAAAAATGTAGATTTGCTTTCAGAGAGGAAATGCAAAGTAATCTGGGTTATATTGGCTTCCAGTGACGGTGCCCTAAGGTGTATCACAAGCTTACATGATAAACAAGGACGAAACATTTGAAGAGAATGCTGAGTACCAACCCAGCTTCCTTAAATTGGGGAAGTTACAATGCACTGTGAGCAAGCAGTCATTGGAGCAAAGACTGATTCATCATCTAGATAGGTGAGTTCAATCCAGTGGCCCTAGGAATAAGCAGAGGCTGGCTTGCATGAGACCATCTTTAATACAAGCTATGGAATGATTTAGTCACAGGCCTATGCATTAGAAGCTCCAGCAATAGCATTGTGTCTCCCAAATAAGCCAGATAACTCCAGAGACACACAGCCATTCTCTTTTATTAGCCAGCCACTAAGAATACTTTCAGAAATATAGGAAAATAAGATCCAAAATATTGAGCACTACAAGGTCCCTGTGCTACATAATGACACTGTTAGATTAGCTGTAATTTACAGTGTAATATGGGAGACAGTGCATTCTCAGTTGAAGCTTTGCTTCCATAGATGGTCACCTAATGTGTCAAGCATCCTAGCTGAACGGTCAGGCACTGTGAGACCAGAAACCACAAGTTCTTCAGTGATGAATGTTCCACAACAGAAACAGACAGCATCTTGAATACTCAAAGGGTATTTTACTGGTGAAATGGGTAACTTAGTTTTTATTTATCTTAAAAAAAAAAAAAGACCTGGAATTCTCTGACAGTGAAGACAATAAAGAAACCAGGGCAGACTGCTCTGAAACCCAAGCACTGAACTACAATGTCAAACAATTTGTATCATAAGAACCATATGAACTTCCTTAAGAAACTAATTCAGGATGCTCATAAGCCCCCACGAGAAGCTCCTGAAATGCTTCTTCTGGAGTAAGCAGAGGTCATAGGAAGTAGATATTTCTCACTCAGGTTTTGGAATGACAACAGAAAGAGAAAGACTAGGAATGAAACAGTTCCTCCAACTTACCAGCTCTTTGAATATCAAATCATAAGTTATTAAATTTAATGGATCACTATAGTTCAGGCTGACCAGGCTGGCCTTGAACTCAGAGATCTGCTGCCCCTGTATTACAAGTTCTGACAAGTTTTGAGAATAAAGTCATGCATGCATCACCACTCCTGGCTACTCTGTGTGTGTGTGTGTGTGTGTGTGTGTGTGTGTATGTGTATATATATGTATGTATGTATGTGTGTGTATGTATTGGAAGGGTTTTTCAAAACAGAATTTCTCTGTCTAACAGCCCTGGCTGTCCTGGAACTTGCTTTATAGACCAGGCTGGCCTTGAATCACAGAGACCCATGTGCCTCCTGAGTGCTGGAACTAACGGTTCACACCACCATCCACAACCCTAGCTATTTTTTAAATAAGCGAAATACATGCCAAAAATGAATCTCGTTGATAAAATTACAAATATTGTAAATATGTAGATTGACTACCATGGTTTAAGGGTCCTTTCTAGTCCCCCAGGTTTGAATAGGTGATGGGCATCTTTTGGACCCATAAGTAAATGTCAACATGGTACCTATTTGATCTAAAATCAGGGATAATGTCTGTCCACTGGTTGGGATGGATTCTGATGGAATGTTCTTCCATAGGGCATATTCCAGGGACTGTCACTGCCTGCTTCAGTGTTTTAAACATGGTGTACTGGAGCACCCGAAAGGACAGAGTTAGAGTTTCACTGGTCTCTAAATCAGATAAACAAGTTGCTTTGCCAACTTACTACTGAATATTTGCTTAGCAACATTCATGCTGATCCATTTTTTCCTGAAAATTGGTTGAATTATAACTAGCAGTAAGGAAATGCACAAGAGGTTAACCCTGACCTCTGACCTCAGACTTCTCTAGAGGTCATCATTTGCTGTGTCCTGGAAAGAGTATGAAATGCACACAACTAATTGGCCTCTGCACCTGTGGTGTCACGATGTCAAGGAGCTGACGGTCCCAAAGGGTAAACAGCTGGAGAAAGATTTATAATTTAATTAAAAACTTCAAGAGGCCTGAGGTGTTTAAGTACAGTTAATTCAGATTACTAGAACTCTTGCTTTATACCTAGTGATCTGTTTTGGGCAAAAGTAGATTTATTATACATCACTTACTCTGTCCCTACTTTGCTGTGTCACCGAGAACAGTGTATGGTCCTGCCTGTCTACTGAGGTCACCTGGACACCAGCGTCTACTCCAGAGATTCCCATCTAACTGCTTGGAACTGGACTCCAGTATCGGGTTTTCAAAAAAGGGCTTCCAGTTGCTCTGCCCTGGGTGGGAAATCTAAGTCCATTGTAATTTTCTACTGTTAATGAGGTTGAAAATCTAGGTCTCTCCCTGTTCCCAGCTTCCCAGTCCTTCCCACATCCCAGGATCCAAGAGCAATGAATATTTGTATACTTCTTTGAGATAGGGTAAGCATCCTAAATCTTTATGCCCCAGGCTGGTGGCCTCAGAAGCTAACTTGTGTGGTATCACACCTCAAACCTGTGCTGACATGTTGATTTGACCCCACCCCGTAGAGGTGTCTGTTTTTATTTCTTTTTGAGGTGTTTTAAAATGTCATCCCAGATAGATGGCTGGCATGCAATATTGAAGTTTAGTCATTATAATTTGACACAGAGTACTGGGTGCTGTTGTTCCAAGCTGGGCTTTAGAGAAGTCAGTGCTGCTTTGATTTGTAGTTCTTCCTGTCACTCTGCAGCTCTGTTCTCTGACAAGTCAGTTGGCCTGACTAATGACTTCTCATTTGGCAGCAAGAGCACAGATGCTCAGAGCCGTCTGGATGAGTGACATCACTGTGAAAAGCATTCAGTGGAATGTAAATATCAGCCCCTCGTCTATAACAAGTTTTTTGAAGTTAAAATTAGCTCAGATTTTTCTTCCAGAATAGCATTAAATAATCTTCATCTCCTTTCATATATACAGCAGGCACTTCTCCAAGTCCCCCTTCCCTCAACTTCCCAGATTCCATTCCCTTGAAGACTTTTCTTGTGCTAAGGCTGGCTTACTATGCTGGGGCTAGAGAAAGGCTGGTAAAAAGCCTGGGACAGGGTACTGTGACCCTCAGAGTGAATGCTGCCCTGCCTTAAAGCCTTGTGGCCCCTTCCGCCTTCTAGTCGTGACCCAGCTGCTCATCTTGTCTAGGGCCCAATCACATGTGTGGAGCAGGAACTCCAAGTGAGAAGGTGTGGATCTGGTCGAGGGTTATCTATAGGCCTTAGGCATTGAGCGTGTTGATAGAAAAGACCGGGTAAGCAAATTTAGGGAAAAAAAATCCCTCTTCAGGGTCATTATACACTCAATTCCAGTGAAGAGTGATGCCGGATCCATTTGCTCTCCACAGGGGTCTGTTTGGGGAAATGAGTTTCCAAGGCAGAGTTCTCAGTTTCCCTTGGGAGCCAGGGTTGTGAATGGACAAAGTTGAATTTTATTTTGGAATTGGATGCAAACATGATATTGCCAAGGCTGTGTGTGTGTGAGTAGACAGGTGTGTACTAATACACCGACATCCTATTCATATGGAGTGGGACTTTGTTCACAGCCTACTCTTATCTCAGTGGGAGGAGCCCTCTATGCTGTTGACTTAACTTTTTAGTACAGTTGTCTTTAACGACTTCTTCTACCTCAGACACTGGAGAGCAGAAGGACTTTGATATAAAGAGAGCTGCCAAAGAGTCGGCTGGTTGAATGCCAGCACAACTTGGGTAAAGTGAGACAACCATGGGTTGCAGGAGAATGGAGACAGCCTCCTGGGAGAGGTAGCTTACATGATGACCTCCTTTCTGAAGACAAAGTGTGTGGCTCTTGGGCCATGGAATTGAAATTTTTTCTGGATGTTTATTAAAATGCTCAGTCCCAGGAAGCCCTGGAGATTCTAATTTAGGAGCTGCTTAGTAGACAGCACACTCTGATTCGGAACACATCCAGTGATTGTGATCCTCACTGAACATGTGACTTGTTATTCAGTAGCCACTGAATTGGAGGAACTGACTGCTCTTGCTTTCTTTCCATTATTTAATGCATATTAATTTTTCAAACTAATAGGTTTTAAATTAATAGGTGTCTGTATACATACACACATCTATATACATACATATATACATAAATATATACTTATATACATACATACATCAACTTTGATGAGTCCATCCTCTTTTGTCCTATCCTCCCCAGTTTCTCTTCCTATCTCTAATGTTGCCTTTCTATGTTCAGTTCAGTTGTTTTGTTTCCATATATGAATGCAAACAGTAGGTACTTTTTTTTTCTGTATGGCTTATTTTGCTTAACACAAAATCTTTTAGTTCTCCATTTGCCTGCATTCAACAAAATTTCACTCTTCTGGATGCCAACAATCTATGGTGTACACACTGTTGTTTATATTTAGAATGTTCCCCAAAGGCTATGTTAAAGGCTTGGTCTCCAATTTAGCAATGTGCAAAAGTGGGCTATTCGGATTTTTTTAGTCATTACTTCTCTGATCTTATCAGTGGAACCTTATCTATTGATGGGACGTCATTTGATTGGATGTTGGAAGATGATAGAAACTCAGTAGGTGGTGCATCTTCAGTGAAACTCAGTAGGTGGTTTAAGAGTGTGGATCTTGTGGGTATGCACTTGGGAGTTCTGTTTCTCTTCTGTACCTCTCCCCTCAGTCTCCTGATTATTGGCTGTCATGAAGTAACAGACTCTTGTCACCTGCTCCCTGCCAAGATGTTCAGCTCTGCTGCAGGACCTAAGTAATGGAGACTGTAGACCAGGAACAAAGTCTAAAACTAAGACCTGAGGAAACCTTTCCTCCTTTAGCCTTCAGGGTGTTTTTCTCGGTGTTCTCACAGTGATGGGGTGCTGACTGGCACCATGCACACTGCATTTGCTCCATCTGTTCATCTGTGGGCATCTAGGTTGACTCCATGGCTCCGCTGGAATATGTGTCTGGTTCTTATGGATCCAGGGCTCTCTCAGAATATGGAAAATCTTAGATTTATTCCACACTCAAGGTAAAACTATCCATTATCTATACTGTTTTCTCGGCTTTTGGTTATCTGATTGTTTTGTGCTACCCTCAGTATGCTAGCTCCTGGAGAAAACTGAGTTGTATAACTAGAACATTAATCAATACCCATGTAAGTGATACTTTACAATCAACTGTCCCCCTGGCTTCTTCAAAATAAGTTAATGGAAAACACCCTGCCCCATGGTGCCCCAGAAACACCACTTAGACATTCATTCTGCAATGGGATAACCTCAAGAATCTATACTTGCCCTAAGAACTCCACCCACTTAAACTGTCACTTAAAAACTTCTAGCTTACCTCTCTCTCGATGTCCCTTCAGACCCTGACAAGGACTCTATATAAAACATACTTCAGCCACGTGGTTAGGTACTATGCAGCATGGAGTGAACTAGGTTTTTTTTTTTCTTGATTGTTCCTTAAATATTTTTTCATTTGTTTGTTTGTTTTCTGGAGTAAATAGAGGGTTTCACAGGGCTGGAAGAGAGAGAATCAACTAGCAAAAGTTGTTGTCTAACCTTTACTCATCCATTATAGCATGTGCGTGCTCACACTCACACACACACACACACACACACACACAGAGAGAGAGAGAGAGAGAGAGAGAGAGAGAGAGAGAGAGAGAGAGAGAGAGA
>NW_021604565.1:3985811-4007621 GCF_004785775.1 Grammomys surdaster | reverse complement strand
AGAGAGAGAGAGAGAGAGAGAGAGAGAGAGAGAGAGAGAGAGAGAGACTGAGAGACAGAAAATAATAAATAAAAAATTTAAATGCTTGCCTTAGGGTTTGACTGCTGTGAGGAGACATCATGACCATAGCAACTCTTATAAAGGACATTTAGTTGGAGCTGGTTTACAGTTCAGAGGTTCAGTTCATTATCATCATTGCAAGAAGCATGGTGTCAGACAGTACTCACACAGACAGACATGGTGCTGGAGAAGTAGCCAAGAATTTTACATCGGATCATCAGGCAGCAGGAAAGAGAGAATGACATTGGGCCCGGCTTGAGCATCTGAAACCTCAAAGCCCTGCCCCAATAACACACTTTCTTCAAAAGGCCATGTCCCTCCAACAAGGGCGTACCTCTAGTAGTGCCGTTCTCTATGAGCCTACTGGGGACCATTTTTATTCAAACCATGGTTCTCTTACTTGCTGACATCCCCTCTCCTTGTTTAAATCAGTATATTAAGTTTATGTTTAGCATTTTACATTTATTTTTATTAGACAATACCTCTAGTTATCTTAGAATCAAAAAATTGATTCCTCTTTTATACAAACTCTTTTATTTAGTTGAACTTTATTAAAAAACCTACAGTCAGACTTTTCTGTAGTTATGTAAATATTTATTAAAATATATAAAATATTAAAATGTTGTAAAGTATTTATAAAATATACAATTTAAAAATATTTTAAAATTAAAATTAATTAAATAATTTAAATTTATTAAAATATTTATTTAAATTACATAAACATTTATTAATGGAAGCAAAGCCAATACCCTTTGGCATGCTGCCTGAGACCTCATTCCTAGAAGGCAGCTGCAGTGTAGGAGCCTGGTTTGTCTAAGGGTCAGCCAAGCCTTTTGCTGGCCTTTCGACAGATCCACTCTTGACAAGAGTTTTACTCATCTAGATATGAAACAACTGACCTACTTTCTAATTTTTGTCATCTTATTTCTATTATTTTTTTCCTTTGGTCACACCTTACATACCTTGTAAATTATGTTTCCAAACCTAAAAGACCACAATCTATGGGTCCACAGATGCTGGCTTATGAACTGTTAGTGTCATCAGACCCTCTGGGGAGCTTTTGACAAGGACACACAGGATGATTTAGCATGAATGACAGAATCAAGGGGCTCAGTTGTTTCTGGATGATTCTTCTGTGAGTTGGGCTAGAAGCCCATGGGCGGTCTGTGGCTTTCCTTTGTACCAATATGCCAGTAAAAGAGGAAACCTGAGTTGGTTTAGTAGTTTTCAGATTTGGGAAGTCACATTGGCTTCTAGAAATGGTGATGCTCTTTTCCAACCTCTCAGACACTAAGAGTGTAGACTTTTGAATTCTTTGTAAAAGCTGTGTGACATAGATTTTTGTAGTTTTCTTTGATTTGTATTGTTTTGCATTTATTGAATTAGCCAGAGTAAGTTAGAATCAGGTAGAAAATACATTACTAACTATGATTGTACTTCAACTAATAAACACCTGTAAGAAGCTGTGGCAAAGGGTACTGTGAGACACTCACATGAGTACACTCATGGGTGTACTTTGTGTTTCTATTGTGTTTGTTGGCATTCAGAACTACTTAGTCCAGACTTCTTCATATTAGAAAACTCTGTTCTAGTCAATTACCTTACAGGGAAGCTACCCAATACTTAGTTTTTTGAGTTTATGATTCTTGCCTTGTAGATCACTTTTGAAGTGAGCATAAGTGATCTATTTTGGTGTTTGTCTTAGTTACTGTTCTAAAGCTGTGACTCGACACCATGAACATGGCAGTTATTGATGTAAACATTTTTTCATTAACTTGTTTATTCATTCTACATCCCAATATCAGCCTCTGTCTCCTCTCCTCTCAGTCCCCCTCATAGAGCTCCTTCACTCATCCTTCCTTCCCCTGCTCCTCTGAGAAGGGAGAGGCTTCCTCTGGATATCCCCGACCCTGGAATATAAAGCCACATTCTTTCCCACTGAGACAAGGCAAGCAGTCCCAGTTAGGGGAACAGGATCCACAGGCAGGCAACAGATTCAGGGACAGCCTCTGCTCCATTTGTTGGGAGACCTGCATGAAGACCAAGCTGCACATCTGCTACATATGTGTGGAAGGCCTAGATCCAGCCCATGTTCATTCTTGGTTGGTGGTTCAGACTCTGGGAGTCCCCAGAGATCCAGGTTAGTTGACTCTGTTGGCCTTCCTGTCCTCTTCAGATCCCCCAATCCTTCCCTCAACTCTTCCACAAGACTCTCTGAGCTCCCTTTAATTTCGGCTGTGGATCTCTGCATCTGTTTCCATTAGCTGCTGGCTGGAGCTTCTCAGAGGACTATAATGCTAGGATAACCTGCAAGCATAACCATATCATTGATAGTGTCAGGGACTGTTTCTTGCCTATGGGATAGGTCTCAGATTAGAGCAGTCATTGGTTGGCCATTTTTTAGATGGAATCATTTAATTGGGGGCTTGCTTATAGTTTCAGAGGGTAGCACAGCGAGGTGTATGGCAGCAGGCAGGCAGGCAGGCAGCCAGGCGGAAGGCGGGGCAGGCAGCAGGCAGCAGGCAGCAGGCAGGCAGGCAGGCAGGCATGCCACCGGACCAGTAGCTGAGACCTTCATCCTCATCCATAGGCAAGACACAGGGAGGGAAAGACCTGAGTCTGGTGAGGGCTTTTAAAATCTCAAAGCCACTCCCAGTAAGAAACCTCCTTTAACAAGACCATCCTTCCTAATCTTTCCTAAACAGTTCCAACAACTAGGAAACCAAACATCCAAATACATGAGCCTACGGGGGCCATTTTTTTCTTTCTTGGAGTCATAAGCACATGTTAATCCACTTATAAGGGATAATATATAGATATTTAAAATAACAGATAGTATTGGGGATTTTTAAAAATCATATTTCTGAAATATTTACCTTAATAAAGTTAGCTGGTTCTATACATTTAGCAGAAGATGTTTTTTGTTGTTGTTGTTTATTTCTCTTTTTCTGGTTATTATTTGGTAGAAGTATTTTCTAGCAAAACCACAATTGGTTTTAAAGTTTGAGAAAGAAGAAAGGGGAAAAGCAAGTGTAATGCAGAAACAAACCATGTCCTGATTGGGTTCTCTTGCACACAGACTTTGATTATTTCCCTCAGACAGCTGATGTGCATGGGGAGTTATTTAAAAGGACATGTTTAGGACGCATTCTAAAACCATAAGGTCATTGTTTACAGTGACAGGAGCTGAACCTCTGCACCTCTGACTGTTAGTCACTGCTAAGGACCTTTCCAGGCATTTCTGACTAGAAGGCATTTCCATTGAGCATCTGGGAGATAGATGAGTCCTTTAGGAAGGAAGAAGCTCTTATTTCCACAGCTCTGTGGAACCTCCCTCATCTCTTCTCAATCTAGTTTGCTATTGACTTAAAATACCAACACAGTTAATCACTATCCAGGAAAGAAAACACTGAAGCAAGCGTTCAAGAACAGTGATCTTTAGAATTACAGGAGGAAAAAGGAAGTCAGCCTCTGTTAGAGCTGAAAATCTTGCCTTAGAAGTTAAAGTCTATTTAAAACACTTAAAACTTAATATTGACCATAGATAAAATAAGGTTTACATATTTTTACCAGGCTTTAATAGGAATTTAAGACAGTAAACTTATTATGACTATTATAACTTAATTTTTATTTTACATGTATGGGTAATTTGCTTGTGTGCCACATGTCTTTTGTCCGTAAAGGGCAGAAGGTGGCATTTATATCTGGAGTTACAGACAGCTGTGTATCACTGTGAGTGCTGTGAACTGAACCCTGGCCTTCTGGAAGAGCAGCCAGGTCTCTGACCACTGAACCACCTCTCCAGCCCCTGCTGATGAAATTATAATCAAGTACTTGATGAACATTTTGGATTTTAAAACTCTAATTTCTCATACTTTTTATTATTACAATAGGGAACCATATTAGATATGAGTAAAATAATCATATGAAAAAAGTAATATATGCCAAACAAATTACATCTGTAAACATCTCTCTCCTGTGAAGTCAAGCACAGTTGCTAATCCTGAGACTTTTTGGTAATATACACTAGTTTCATACCCACATAATTTCCCTACATTTTAAGTCATAACTGATTCATAAAGTTGACTAATTTGTGAGGTTATAAATAACACTGTTAGCAAATAAAAATAAACACTTCAGTTTTATTCACTTACGTATTCTACCTGGAGTCAAACAATTAATGGGCTTTTTTTTTTTTTTTACAAGAATATCATGTAAATTCTAATGAATATATTTGTATGTTGCTCTACTAACTGAGTGCTTCACCTGCTTGGTAATTGACCTCTGAAGAAATTAATTGTAAGGAATGAGAATTTTACTGGGCATTTGAAATTAATCTTTTGTGCTTGCGTGCTGAGAACTAGAGGTCAATAGCACTTTTCTGAATCATGAATGTCCCCTCTCAGATTTATCTCCTTTAATGTTCTCTCCCGATCAGCTGGTGCTAGAATGCTCTGATCTGGAGAATGAGGGCAGAAGCTTCATTTTTATCAGAAAATAATTTCAGTTGTCTTTCTTAGTCCAGTTGTGCTGCCCTCCCCTCTCTCCCTGAAGAAGGAAGAATGCACTGCTCAGCCTGGCTTTGTAACTGTTTATACTGTGTGATATTAATCAATTTTGTCAATCAATCTTGTGTAGTTTAAAACATAAGATTTGCTTCGGAGTTAGTGGCTTGCTTACAGAATAGACCACTTCCCAGGGATCGTGCCTCGGAAGACTGTTCATTTATTTTCCAGTGTCACTCTCTTTTCTCTGGTCTCCCACTACGTAGTCGTACATCTCTATTGTGGTCTAGCTGTTTTCTAAGCTTGCTGTTTGCATTCTTTATGACATTTACTACTGGAGAGACCTCTGAAAATATGGAGGTTATACATAGGAAACAGCTGGTGTGATTTGCTGCTATTCACAGCATATAGTTCCTGGTGTCCTTTATATCCAAGCCAGAAAGTTCACACTGGTCTGCGATTTGCATTGGGCAGAAGTCACACATTTTATTGATCTGCATGCTGAGTGTATGTGCATAGGATTTTGATGTGTTTTCTTGATCCGCATGTTGAATATATGTGTACAGGGCTTTGAAATATCTGTGTGCCTTGTAGATCTCTTAGTTTTCTCCTCTGTATCTTCTCTAACCACTAGAGAGCAAATGTAATTTATATATGTTAGCACCTATGGGCACAGAGCACATTACATAGTAGTAATAAGTGCCACCACCTCCCCTGTTTTTCTGTAGGGCCTTCAACATGCTTGACAAATCCTCTCTCTCACTGAGCCCTACCCCATCCAAAATAAATGCATATGGTTTATTTAATGAGGAATATGTGATTAAGTGCCCATTTCATGTCTTGCCTTCCTGAACTTGTCATCTTATTTCTTTGTCCTTCAGAGCCTAACAGTGCCAGGCTTGTGGTATATACTCAGCATGTACTTAAGAGATTGAAATGGATGAACCAAGAACATGTTTTTGAAAGTATAAAAGTTCAGAGAAATTCATAATAGGAGGATCCTGAGCAAAAGTCTCAAAGTTTTATATTGTTTCCTCAGCTATTTTGAATATAATTCTTGACTTTGAACAGAACTGTTTAAACTGTATTGTGTGAACTAAAGCTGTGTACCATCACTAGTGGAGACATTTCCTAATGGATAATTTACGTATGTGTAAGAACAGGACTTATACTAAAGTTCCCCAATTAAACATTGTCGTGAGACTTTCCAGTAAAAACATAAGATGATGTAATCATCATCTGTCTTTTGAGCAAACTCATAAGCTGGCTGAGCTTCTGGAGCTTCATTATTTAGTTCTTAGTTCATCGGCCTCTCCTGGGCAAGAAAGAGGCAACCATATCCTTTTTGTGTATAATTCACAAAAAGATGAACTGTGCTGGCTGCATGTGTCGGTTCCTCCAAGGTTCTTATGGTTGAACAATGGCACCGTTTATACAACTTGGATGGAGGGAATAGATTAACCTTTAAAGTCAAATTGTCTTATTTATAAACAATCAGGTGGCAATTCTTTGTGCTGTCTTGAATTATGTGGCATTGATTGTGGATAGCCATCCTTCTTTGGCAACATGGTAGAATAGAATTATAAAGATCTGGTTTAATTTTGGATTGTGTGGATAATTCTTACTTTTCAGTCTTAGTGAGTGGTTGAAGTGTTCCAGCAGGTATCCTGGTAGCAACGCACTGACTTACAAGACACTGTTCTGCAGTCCCCAGCTGAGAGTATATTGTTGTTAAGGGAGGAGACAAGCCTCTGGCTGTTTCTCACCCAGAAGAGATTACAATTGATGCCTTTGTTGTAGAAAGAATGTTGTCCAGGTCTTACCAGCTGCTCAACAGCACATGCAGGAGGTTGGAAGATTGAATTATTCCTTCAAAGTGAGTTAAATTACATGGTTCTGAAAGTGGCCTTTGCCAAACCAGATTAATGCTTGCTTTGTAGCACTAGTTTGCCCCTGACAAAAAAGGACAGCTGTTTCTCTTTCAAATCATTCATGGAACCAACGTCAAGGCCATTCAGCTCAGGCTGCATCAGTGGCAGCATCACTTCTTGTAAAAGCATCTCATAGAGAGATTAAGTTCTTGGCTTTTAGGTACTGACAGCTCTTGTCTTAATACCTGGGAGAAATGTTAAGGTGACAGGAAAAAGCTACAGTGGTTTTCAAGTGTCTTGGGAGCAGATTCAATCATGCAGAATCTGTTGGGTTTATTCACACAGCAATAAGATAAACAATTCACATTTCTATTCTGAACACATGTCTAGATGCCCTGCTTCTTTGGAACACATGGCTGTGTGGCCTCAGTGGATAGAGCCAGCTGTGCTGCATTGGCTAAGACAGAGCTACACTCGAATGTCACTGGGTCTCAGCTCTTCTTCTTGGTATTCTGAGCTGGAAGCTTGTGTCCAGTGCTATTTCTTGCCACTGTGGCACTATTATTATTATCATCATCATCATTATTACCATTATTATGATCGTATCATCTTTTTGCTCTCTCACAGGAGAGAACAAAGCTGGCCTTTTCAATGACTTTCTCCCTGCTTCACCCATTTTCATTCCCTTTGACTTCTGAGTTTGGGACTCTGGTTTAGGCCAATTTGTAGTTTTCAGAATTGAGAATTGTAGTGTGGAGCTGAGATGCCAACTCTCAAGGAATTTTTCACATTTCTCTCAAGTGTTTTGAAAGCAAGAAGCCATACGCTAGCTTTACGATGTGGCTGCCTTTATGTTGGAATGTGAAGCAGAAAAGAGTCAGGTGACCTGCAGCAGTCTGTTGCCTAGTGTAGGGAAAAGATAGAGATCTTGCCTCAACAAGATGCAAGATGAGAACTGGCTCTTAAAAACTGTGTTCTGACCTCCACATACACACAGAGGGTGCACTTTCCAAATAAAATAAAATAATGCCTGTAAATGACACCTGCAAGGCTGGCTGTTGGATTTGTAGCTCCATCTCTGGGATTCTGACTACACGTGAGAGAGATGAGTATTGTGATCAAAAGCTGAATGTTCAGACACACAGCAGACATTTTCCATACTTATTAGCAAAATGTCTAACAGCTGGACGTGTTTCTCCACGAACTACACAGCTTACAGGAAGCTGAAGATTTGAAAGCACAAATTCCAGAGAAGAGTGTTCTGCTGTCCTCTGGGTGTGGCTTTTTATCATCTGGGAGAGGAACATTAGCAAGAAGAGAGAAGGTCACACTACATCTAGGTCAGTATACACCCAAGTTATTCAGTGGTTGGGATAGGATTAAGTCATAGGAACAGATCACAAAGCCTCTCTTGTATCAAATTGTTTTTCCTGATTTTCAAGAGCAATCTGTATAATCTGTAGATTTTTAAAATAGTAAACGTCATAATTATTAATGGGAACTTAAACATTTCATTAAAAAATGAAGAACACCTTTGTGACTGTACATGTTGCTGAGTTTTCAATAAGCATAGACCCTGCAGCAGCCGGATAAGAGAGTGGCAACATACTGGCATTCTACTTCCAGAATGTTGGGTAGAGATTTGAAGTTTAGCTTCTCAGGAGACTGTTTGTTGTGCTTATGGAAATATGGAGATGGTTTATTGTATTGTGTTCGTGTTGCAAGTTATCCTAGAAGCAATGGGTTGTTTATTAATGGTAATTACAAATAAAATGTACAAGCTCATTATTGGGAATGTGATATAGATAGTTATTATTTAGTTAAGGAGTATATGTGGTGGTCTCACAATGTATCATTAATTCCTGTAATTTTCTAGTCTCAATATAAATCTCTAGAATCCCAAACTGAACTTTGAAACAAGGGAATGACTTTCCCAAGAGCAGATATTTGCCAAGTCACAGAAAACACCGACTCCAAGTTTGAGGGCCATATGTTTTCCATGTTATTGTTATTATACTGATCCAGAAAATTATGGCATTTTCCAATTAACACTCTTTCTTTGCGCCTCCTGTAAAGCTAATACTATTGCTTTCTCTTGGTATTCTTTGATGGTTAAATCAAAAAAATCTAAATCTCATAAATTACTTAACCCCAGTCTGGCTGACATAGTCACTTTTCTCTTGCTGTGATGAGGCACCATGACCAAAGCAACTCTTACGAAGTAAAGCATTTGGTGGGGGTGGCTTACAATTTCAGAGGCTTACTCCATGATGGGGAGCTTGGCAGCACACAGACAGACCCGGTACTAGAGAAGTAGCTGAGATTCTACACACCAAACCTAAGGCAGAGAGAAAGAAACTAGGCCTGTCATGGGCTTTTGCAACCTCAAAGCCAGCTCCCAGTGATGTATTTCCTCCAGCAAGGTCACACCTCCTAACGCGTTTGATCCTTTCAAACAGTTCGACTCTGTGGTGACTGAGTATCCAAGTATTTGAGTTTATGGGGATGACACTGAAACAGATAGAATTCTTAATTGTTGTTGCATAGTTTGTTAATTATATGCCAGCAGCTGGGGTGGATGCTGAGGAAATAGGCTCATAATGAGCTCTTTCTCGGACTGGAGAGATGGTTCAGTGGTTACGAAGTACTGACTGCTCTTCCAGAGGTCCTGAGTTCAATTCTCAGCAACCACTTGGTGGCTCACAAGCATCTCTAATGGGATCTGATGCCCTCTTCTGGTGTGTCTGAAGACAGCAACAGTGTACTCATATAATTTATTTATTTATTTTTAGCTCTATCTCTTTTTAAAGGGCTTATTAGCACAAGAGAGGTGGGGTGGAACAGGCTTTGTAAATGACCACAGACCAATGTCATAGATCAAGGGTAGTTTTGAGTCCATGAGTGATAAGAAGAGGATCATCTGGCCTCTCCCGATGTGCTCTGAGAGTCCCTCTCCCAGCCTGGTCATTAATGTGCTCAGCCCTACGTACCTGTGATATTATAACAAGGGCTTTAGACCAGTTAATAAAAAAAAGTATTAAATAGTCCCTAAAGGACAGGTCATGTAAGTAAGACCTGTTCTGTATATGCTGTTTATCAAGGGCTCCAAATGTGAAAGTTGCACTCCCAAAAGGGAAACAGATAGCAGACCCTAGATAGACCCCACCCTCCAGCTGGGCAGGTTAAGCAGTGTGCAGGGGAGCAGAGAGGAACCTTAGGATTTGCAAAGAAATCAAAAAGGTCGCAAACTCAGAGGAAAGCCTTTAACCCCAAGTGCAGGAATCACCAGCTGTGTATTATGTGCTACCATGGTAGGAAGGCATGGCTGTTCCTCCATGGGAGCACGGTCTCCTCTGAGAGCTATTCTATATCATAAGAACACACAGCATACTATTCTCTAATCTTTAATTGACAAATGTGAACCTGTAGGAGACGATAATAGTTGAGAGAAGGCAGCTGTATGAACGAAAAGTACCACAATAAGCAAAGCAAGCGATGGGCCTAGGAAAGAGAGAATGTTGGGAATAAAAGATTTTAAAAACTGTTTATATTTGTGTGCAGGAAGACTGAGGAGGTTGTTGCAGCTATAAAGCAAGAACATCATAGTCAGCAACTAGAAGGCTAGGAAACACTTTTAGAAATTAAAGACACCATTGAAGTTGTGGTGGTATGTACTAATATCAACACCGAAGACAGAATCAGGAAGATCTGAAGCTCAGTAGCAGCCTGGACCACACTAGGCCCTGTCTCAGAAAGCACAAACAGCTTCTTTCTGACTTCAATCCAGCAGAAAGTCTCCTGCAAAGAAGCACATTGAGAACAATAAGGAATGTTCTGTTATCAAGGAGGTGCCAGCATGCACCATGAATATTCATAAGCACATCCAGCCTGCAAGGTATGGACCTCTCAGGCACTCAGAAAAATAAGTAACATTGCCACAAAGGAACTGAGGCCTCAGAAGTGCACACTGATACCAGACTCAAGGCCAGAGGCATAAGGAATGTTCCACGGGTATCTGTAGCTCTTTGTCAGATAATTTAATGAGGATGAAAGTTCACCAAGCAAATTATATACTTTGGTAACTTGTGTTCCTATAACCATGTTAAAAAAAATCTGTACACGTTCATTGTGGATGAGAAGCGACTACTGAGCCTAACTTATAAAACTGAAATACAAACTAATCCCACAACAAACAAAAAAGATTTTTAAAAAGTCAGCAGAAATATATATAGCTGAAGATAAGCTAGGCATCTACATAACAAAGTCAAAAGGCACCCTAGAACTTCTATCAAAAAATACAGACATGTTGATTATATTTAGGACAGAGCCAAAAAGCCAATATTGAGACTTACAGGGATTTCAAAAGAGAGAACCCAACCAACCAACCAACCAACGAGACAATGTTCACTAAGGGGGCAAAGGTGTAGCTAATTAAATAAAAATAAATGAGGGATTCAGAAGAAAGTTCATAGAAACAATGGAGAAGGAACAAAAACATAACAGGCCATTTTTTTTTTGAGCTGAAGGAAGACCTGATTCTACAACACAAAAGTATTCAGCCGCCAAAGTGAGAAGAGGCACCGCCATGTCTGCACATCTGCACTGGATGGTCTTGCAGAACTTTCTGTTCAAGAGGGGGAACCAGATGGCACAGTGCTGACCTCAGTAATATGAAGGCCTGAAACTCCTTGTGCTACAGTGAGCAGATTCACCGCCAGGCTGTGGGAGTTGAGCCCGCGGCTGGTCTCAAAGAAGGTCGTGGAGACCGAGATCAGGCCAGGGACAGCCAGCCGCTTCCTACGTAAGGACCACTATCAACTAGAATGCCTGTGCGACCCTCAGCAGCACCTGGCACATGGGCTGCAAGAAAAAGTTCGAAAAAGTGAGGCTCTGATCTGTGCGTGGCCGTCTGCAGTCAATTCCATCCCCACAGTGTTTGGGGAGGAGGAGGAGGAGGAGGAGGAGGAGGAGGAGGAGGAGGAGGAGGAGGAGGAGGAGGAGGAGGATGAAACGGGGGGATTTGTGCCAGCTAGAATACCTGAACCCCTCGCCTCAGAAACAAGAATGAATTCTGACCTTCTCAGTCCTGGGTGTGGGGATGTGTTTGGGGGGAATACTCACTGGATGGTTAGAAAAAAAAGTGATGCCTACAGTTAGTTAAAAAGAAAAATAGAGCCTATTCATGCTCTGGTGAAGTCTTATAACTTGTAGTCAAGTGCCGTCTAGCTCCTGAGCAGCACTGCAGCTGCACTGATTTCACAGACACTCATGTTAGATGCAACCTTAGGGCCGTCTCAGTTCAAATCAAAGTGTTGAGCTCAGAACTTTAGGTTCCAGCTTCCAGAAGCTGCCTGCCTTTAAGCAAGTCACTTCATTTCTTTGGGTCTTGGTAAATTTGCCTTTAAGAAAGCAAGGATAGATTTGACAGTCATTACATTCCTTTCCTCTTGTAAAGATTGGTTTTCTTTTTTTTAATTATATGGCTTTTCTTAATGTTTTTAACCAATGCTTTCTCCCAAATCCAGCACTGGCACAAATATTTCTGTGGCATATTTTGTGAATATGAAAGTTGACTTCCCATCCTCTTACACTTGGAAGAAAGAATCTCAGGGTGTTTGAGAGAGAACCTCTGGTGTAGTGACTCAGCGGCAGATGTTCCCCGTAAGTGTCATTTACGGGTTGTTTAATGTGCTCTTTGTCCTCAGGTTCAGCAGATCTGCCGCCATGCATCATGCGTGGTCGGAACCTCTTCAGTCAGTGTAGCTGTTTCTTCTGATACAAACCTTGGTTTCTTCCTGATTTAGCTGCCTTGCAGGCACTGAAGAGAAAGAAGAGGTTTGAGAAGCAGCTGACTCAGATTGACGGCACCCTTTCCACCATTGAGTTCCAGCGGGAAGCGCTAGAGAACTCACATACCAACACGGAGGTCTTACGGAACATGGGCTTTGCGGCCAAGGCCATGAAAGCAGTTCATGAAAACATGTGAGTGACCCAGACTCATTGATCTTCATGCTGAGAAGAGTCTTTGAATTGTGTGGTGATTTTGGTAGGACTAGGTCACTGTTGGATGTACTGGGTGGGATGCGTTCTCAGAGGTAGTTTAAAACTTACAGTAACAATTATACATATACATATATATATATATATATATGTATATATATATATATATATATGTATATATGCTTGAAAGAGAAAAAAGCATATAGAATCATGCTTTCAATATTTCTCAGTTCATTTATGAAATTCAACTGTAGTTCTATAATTTTAACAATGCTAACATCAGCGAAGGTGTTAGAACAGTGGAATAGCATTTGCCAGACTTTGCTGGGTATCAGAATCATCTAAGCTGTTCAAGAACATGCAGATACCTAGCCTCCCTGAACAAGACAGATATTAGACCTTTTGTTTTTAACCAAGTTCTCCAGGCTGGGGCCGACACTTTCTTATACTTGAAAACCACTGACATACAGTATTAATTACAGGGACCAAAATTTGTAGTTTTCTGGTTGTAATCTCATTCCCACAGTTTCCTCAGCTGTAAGTTCTTGCTTACTTCCTCTGCTTGATGTGAAATTCACTGAGATTCTAGATAGACGGGGCACAATTTCTGCTCCAGTCTGAGATCCTGTAAGGTGCATTCGGTCTGCATTCACAGTGGGAAATGCAGACCTGGGACCTGGTCCTCTGCTGATTAGGGACAGTGGGAGTAGACTCCTGTCTAAGAGAGTGTAAGAGCAGCAAGTGCCGAGGGACAGACACGGTTCCAGAGGATGGGAAGAGGTGGCAGAAGTGCCTGGGGTTGTGTTCATCTCTAGAGCATCTTCTTGCTTTGCTTACTAACTCATTAAGCAGCTGCCATTCTGTCACTGCAGAGATCATTAGTGAGTGGCTGGACTCCCAGGCCCCCACAGTTGTGGTAAGCTGGGTGCTGACAGAAGTGGATTGCATAGCCTGGCTGTGTCTCCAGGTCCCTTAGAAGCATCAGACAGGACTGTGCTTTTGGAGATAAGTTCAGTCACTATTCCAAACTTGCCTCACACATGCCTTGTACTTCCTTTAATGAATATATTCATTACAACTCTAATAAGGATGAACAGAAAGGGGTGGTAGGCAAACGACAGAAGCATTCTTTTTGATTACGTTTGGAAGTGTGTCGAGGTTCTCAGTTTTGTTGTGGTGGGTCTGAGACACTGAAGAAATAATGAGCTCCACTGACTCCGATGGTCAGCGCTGAGGACACTCAGTAGCTCATCAGCCTGCCTGGTTCTGAGCTGTAGCAGTGCTTCAGAAACACTCTTATAAAAACAAGATGTAACGTGGCCCGTCCACTGAGACTAACTTTTGTGCAGCTGTCTTGAGCCTGGACCTGCCTGCCTTCGTTTGCTGAGGTCGTGGCCTTCGTGAGGGCATGCTGAGTCAAAGCCTTCCAATTTAGCCCCCTCCCACACATTGTCTATAGGGGAAAACCTTCAAGGAGCAAGCATTTCAGAGCTACTGTCTTATAGAAGGTTCCAATGCTTGGTTGCTTCAGGAATGGCTGCTGAGAGCTGCCTTGTGATCTCTGCCATAGCAGTCCTCAGCAAACCAAGGAGCAAAGCACATAGAGGCACCACGCATTGTTAATCACAGTTATTTTAGTGATCCTTGAAGGTAGAAGGTAATATTGAAAATGCTTGTGAGTGTATGGGATTACTAAAGTTTTGACAGGAAAATTATGTTTTGAATTGATGATCAGGAATTTTTGTTATGGTGTTGAAGTAGCTAAAGAATATATGTGAAATTAACTGGTTTTCCTATGAAATTAAGTCTAGATTCATAATTGTAAGATGAAATTCTAAAATCCCAACAAAATGCTCCCCAGGGATCTCAACAAAATTGATGACTTGATGCAAGATATCACAGAGCAGCAGGACATTGCCCAAGAAATCTCTGAAGCATTTTCTCAAAGGGTTCAGTTTGCTGACGGCTTCGATGAGGTAGGTGCGCTACTGAAGAATGTGGAACCGTGGCTGCTGTGGAGGGCAGCTTCCTCTCACATAGAGCAGCCGTTTTGCTCATTGCTGACCAGATAAATGTCATTTATTGGAAGTGAGATTTCAAGGAGGGAAATGAGGTTAGTAGCTGATTTCAAGGAAAGATGACTAGTTTGGGAAACAGCTTCTTAATTAGGTTTCCAGCTATTAAGGAAAAAGAAAACAGCCTGTGATTATGTAAAGTTAGTGACTTTTAATGGTTGGAGTATAAATGGTCCCATTATGAGGAATCATGTGCTCTCACATCTGGCCAAACAGAGCAGACGGTGTCACTCTGTAAGCAGCAGATGGATTGGGCTCTGTGGCTGTTAAATTAGGAGTTAGGCTGCTTCTGTTCATTACTCAGTCTATCAAACAAGTAATTGTGTAATTGTGGAGTGGCATTATTTACAGTCCCATTCTGTTTGTATTAATCAGTCCCATAGTCCAGGAAGACAATTGTGGTGCCCAAAATGAGAATCTCAGTGATTCCATTCCTACACATTCCAGGATGAGGACATTGTTAGGCACACCCCCAAGGGCCCAAGTAGCCCAGCTTCCTGTTTCTAGGTCATATGGCAGGATGAGTCTAACAGGTCAAGATGTGGCAGTTTGCTGCTAGTAATGCCACGGTCTGGGACTGGAGAGAGGTTCAGAAAACTTGTTACTTTTGTAGAGGACCTGGGGTTCTGTTCCCAGCATTCAGAGTGGATCAAAATCCTCCATACTGCAAGTTCTATGGGATCTGAAGCCCTCTTCTGACCTCTGTTGGCACCTGGCACAAATGTGCTGCTCATGCATTTATTAGGCAATATATGTAAGGTGTTAGCAAAATATAGCCTGTAAGTCAGTCGTGGCTATATTTGTGTAATCCTCTAAGGATGATTTGCACTCTCTTGAACTATAGGAAGTAAGAAATAAGATCTGGTAATAAGGAGGTATCTGACCTGCGAAGCCTAAAATACTACTATCTGGATGTAGAAGTGCATGAGAGTTCAACAGTTCAAGGTCAACCTTGGGCCAACGTAGTGGTGTCAAAGCCAGCCTGATATATATATATATGTATATGTGTATGTATATGTATATGTATATGTATATGTATATGTATATGTATATGTATATGTATATGTATATATATATATATATAGAGAGAGAGAGAGAGAAAGAGAGAGAGAGACTTCATCTCAAAACAAATAACAGCAACAAAACAATCAAATACAAGGCGCATGCACATATGCATAAATTCAAACATAGGCTCCCTTGATATGGGGCATACTGATTTACCCTTGCTCTGACCAGGAATGAGATCACAGTAAATCTGTTGAGTGATGGGTGAATAAATAATTGGATGGGTACACAGTTATGATGGATCTTTTCTGATAGTTCCCTGTTGAAAGACTACACTTTCCAGCTTCCCTTGAGAACAATGGGAGAGAATGTAACATACATGGTCTGGTCTTTTCTGCCCCTGTAAGGGGGCCACGGTTCATCCTCTGTAGGCATTTTGCCCATTTACACACATGGGTGACAAAGATTCCCCCTTGCTGTGAATAAACATGGTCCTGCCTAAGGTAGACCAAGCCTCTCTTTCTACCTTCTGTCTCTCTACAGTTTCTATCTCTGACAGCCTCTGATGAATAATGAAATTTTGTTTTGATTCATGCTCACTTCAGGCAGGCTGATGTATGCTGGAGAGCTTCCCAAGTTAGGTAGGCATGAGCTATCTCAGACTAGGCAAGACGTGACCGACATCCATAAGGTCTCAGCTGCCATTAGCGTTCTATAGGTGCTACTGAGCCAGATTTTGAGGAGCCACTATAAAGAAAAAAAAATACATTACACTAATTTTGAAGTTTTCCTAACACAACCACATGGTACGTAATTCAATGGTAGAGTGCTTGTGTAGCATGAACTGCTGTGTCCTATTCCTGGCACTGTGAACAAAATCACCTCAACACACAATGTATATTGACTTTGATGATTTGATAGAAAAACTATGCTATTTTATTTTATTTTATTTATTTTTTTACTTTCTGTACAATATATTTTTTGGTATGCCTGTTTTATTTTCAATAGCATTAAATCAAATATAAATATTTATTTCCTCTAATTAAAGTTTCAGAAATTCTCAACAGGAGAGAAAAAAAATGAGTGTACTGGAAAACTAACAATCACGGTGTGAATTTCCAGAACCTGAGGAGATTATATATTCAGCACAAGTTACTTGAATAGCTGTTTACTGAAGTATTATAAGATTAACTACGACAAATTTGTACAACCCGAAATATTCATTTCTAATCATTGCTCAGTGTTGCAAAAAAAGATTAGTTTAAAAATAAATATTCCATTTCACTGGGTTCCCACATATCAATCAGGTAGCAGATGTTCTCCTTGTTCTGTTTAGGGAAACCCACCTTCTGAAACATGAGCTCTGTAATTCTTTCTTTCTCCTGTGTTCAGGATGAGCTTCTGGCAGAACTTGAGGAATTGGAGCAGGAAGAATTGAATAAGAAGATGACAAGCCTGGAGCTTCCAAGTGTGCCGTCCCTGTCCCTCCCAGCACAGCCCAGTAGAAAGGCCGGCATGTCCTCCTCCGTGCACCGGTCTCGAGCAGGTCTGTTACCTGCCCCTAGGCCTGTGCTCTCATAGGTTCCTAAGATAGTATCCAGGCCTGTTGCTTTCAGTACTTAGTTATGCTGATGTTTATAAATTACATGTAATTTCTACCTGTTTTCTATGCTGCAATGACTACTAATGACTAACGACTAATTGCTGATTAAGACTAATGACTGGTTTTCTTCACTCTTATATTCTAGCATCTTCCAGGAGGACAGAAGAAGATGATGACTTCAAGCAGCTGGCGGCTTGGGCCACATAAGCTACAATATAAAAAATCTGACACCTAAGTTATTGAACTGCACATAAGACATAAATGCTTTTGCAAAGATCAGAAATTAGCAGAATCCTGTTTTATATGAATTATTGTCTTTTAAGTAACAGTTAAGGTACAGTCAGAAATAGAAGGGGCCAGTAGCATTATAGGAGACCCTTCCAGATTGATGGAGTTGGGACTTGTCTTTCTGCTTTATTTACTGCTGTGATTCTAGCCCTGGTACATAGTTGACTTTTTTTTGGTATATATGCATTGAAAGCAAACTGAATTTTACTGACATTTAATACATATTCCAGTTTATAAGCCATCCCAAGGAATACCTAGCAGAACTGAGGGGAAAATGTCTAGGCAAATACGAGGCAGCTGTGTGCATCCAGGTCACCCGCAGTAAAAATAAATACACGGCTAGAACAGACTTGTTCTAGTGAGTCTATATATACATAGTTTCAGTTGAGTTTCACAGCTGAAAATCTTCAGGGAGCTTTACTTTAATTGACGTTTATTATGCCAATTGAGCTTTGAGTGGATGAATCCCCCCAAATACCTGAAAGCAGTAACAGCTAAGTGTGCTGAGTAGGACTCTCCAGGGTGTGATCAGCCGCTCAGGAAGCTAAGGGAACCACTTGCAGGCTGTTCCCAACACTGTTCATTGTCTTCTGTTTTGTGTTCTTTTGTAATTTAACAGAAACAAAGCAAAACAAAATCCAAATACTTTACAGCATGCACTTTGTAAATATATTAAAGTCATGGCAATTAAAATACATATCTTGAGTAAAATTGTTCCTATAATTATCTTTAAATGAAAATAAATTATAAACCTAGGTATCACGCATGCCGTATCATAGCAGTTAAGTGTCAAAACCCCATGATGTATGGTGTTCTGGTGTTCCCTCCATCCATTTGAACAACCTGTGGATTGGGAAGAGTCCCAGGCTTCAAGTACACAGTCTTTGACCACTTGCTTCCGGTTTGGAAGTCTGAGTGTTGTGCTGGATGATCCCATGATGTATGGTGTTCTGGTGTTCCCTCCATCCATTTGAACAACCTGTGGATTGGGAAGAGTCCCAGGCTTCGAGTACACAGTCTTTGACCACTTGCTTCCGGTTTGGAAGTCTGAGTGTTGTGCTGGATGATCCCAGGGCTCCCACTCTGCCCCAGGTGCTTGGCATTGGCTGTTTCTCTTTGCACTCTTTCTGCCCTGCAAATGCTCCTCATTCTCTACATTCTGGCTAAAATTTTCCATCTTGGGAAACTTTTTAAATCATCTCACTGTATGCTTGTTTTGTTTGTTTGTTTGTTTGTTTAGCTTTTTGTTTTTTTCCCCTCACCCTGCTTACTCTCATGGCATTTTGTTTTCATGCTCCCTATCACACACCTAGCCTGAGGGCTTTCTCCTGATGCTCTGTGGTAAGGTGAGGGGTGAGACTACGTGTCTTTAGAAGTCTATTTCCAGGGCTCTTCAAAATCTCTCGTGTACAGCAAGCAGTCTGTCAATATTTCCTCAATGCACAACAGCCAGTAGATTGGCAGGATTCACCCTCTGCCCTTAAACAATGATGAGATTGGACCAAGCCTGGGGAGCAACAGTGGAACAACTGTCGGAGTAAAGCAACAGGACTTAACTTAGACACTGAACTGAAGACAGCACTGGACAGTGATGCCTAAGAGAAAGGAGACTCGTGATAAACACACCTAGTGACCTGGCTCGCTGAAGGAGAACTGGACAGAGCCAGGTGATTTTGGTGAGTTTATTTTTGTTGGGAAAGGGTCCTAGAAAAGAGACTGTTACAGAGACAGACAGATGCATGTGTACAGGAAGGAGTAATCTATAGTATAAATGTTTGAATGTCCTCTAGGGCACATTTGCAATCTCACCTCCATGATGATGGATATCTTAGTTAGGGTTTCTCTGCTGTGAATAGACACCATGACCAAGGCAACTCTTTTTTTTTTTAAGACAGGGTTTCTCTGTGTAGTTCTGGCTGTCCTGGAACTCACTCTGTAGACCAGGCTGGCCTCGAACTCAGAAATCCGCCTGTCTCTGCCTCCCAAGTGCTGGGATTAAAGGTGTGCGCCACCACCGCCTGGCTTCCAAGGCAACTCTTATAAAGGACTATATTTAATTGGGTTGGCTTACAGGTTCAGAGGTTCAGTCTATTATCATCAAGGTGGAAGCATGGCAGTATCCAGGCAGGCGTAGCTTGGGAGGAGTTGAGGGTTCTACATCTTGATCTGAAGGCCTCTGGAAGAAGACTGTTTTCAGGAATCTAGGAGGAGGGTCTCAAAGCCCATCCCCACACTGACACACTTCCCCCAACAAGGACAGACCAACTTCAACAAGGCCACACCTAATAGTGTCACTCCCTGGGCCAAGATTATTCTAACCACCCAGATGGGTTTTGTCGGTTGGCCCTTTAAGGACATGCTTGGGTCACAAGAGCAGGATCTCAGGTGTGGGAACAGTGATCTTACGGAATTTGAACTTGTAGGAGCTCGTTCATAAGCTTCATACATGCGTGAATATGGGCTAAGGAGACGATGTCCTTAAAAACGAAGCCAGCTGAAATGCTAGACATTAAACCTACAGCAACTGTGGGGAAAGACTACCTCAAATGGCCACTAATTTCAACAACCCAGACAATTAAGGATTTAGTATTCAATTGGCTTGATTTTGATGATTATTTATAGCTATTGGAGATAAAAAAATTTAACTATTAAATAAAAAATGTATAAGTATCTAACAACAACAAAAAACTACTAATGGAGGTAGTAACAATAGCTAAGTCACTGCAGAGGAGAAGAGGTGTAAGTGAAGGCACAGCAAGAGATACGGCTGCAAACAGACAAAACAAGAGACTGGGGCAAATTGAAAAGAACAGAGGAAGAGTGCATTGTAGGATCATATTAAGCCACCTACAATAGGAGTCCTAGCCTGGTGTGGCTGGGCCAGATAAGTGAGTTAGGGGGAACCAGATAAAACATTTCTGGAAGAAATAATGGTCAAACTTAAAATTTGACAGAAGGATAAAGTTACAGCTTAATAAGATTCAGCAAAATGGACAATCCATTTTCTGCTGCTGTAACAATACCTGAGACTGGATAAATCACAAAAGACCTAATTTGACTTACAGTTTGCTAGACTGGGATGTCGATGGGCACAGTGCTGACTCTGGTGAGGCTTTCTTGCTGCGTAGTAACCCTGTAGAGCATACGGTCTGGAGCGTGGCTAAGTGGGATCTCTCTTCTTAGAAAGCTTCCCACCAGGACCTCTGTACTCTACCTCCTGGAGGTCCTGCTTCTGCATATGATTAGCATGTGCACCTGAGGGTTCTTTCTTACTGTGAACTTTGAAGGGACCCATCTAAACCACAGCAATACCTCAAGCAGAAACAAAAGTCACTGTAGACATTTAAAATGTTAAGCCTCAAGAGTAAGATTTGAGGTGCTTTGCTTTGTCTTCTTCCTGATTAACACAGGATCCACATGCCTGATGGTGCAGCTAGCTTTCTGGGTCTACAAAGTTTCCACCAGACCTGTGAAAGGAGCTTGTTCAGAGTAGATTTTAATTATGTTTAATTTTAGCTAATTAAAAACTGTTTCTCAATACATTTATTAGAAACTCTGTAGAATTTCAATAACTTGGCTCTGCCTTTTGTAAATATGTTTTCTGTATGTCTCTGTCTGTCTGTCTGTCTTTCTGCTTCCCTCCCTTGTTTCCTCTGTCTGAAGTTCCGAGTCAGAGCCTCACTGTGCAGCACACGAGTTCACTTTCTGCCTCAGGCTGACCTTCATTCCTCTTGCTTTGGCTTCTGAAGCCCTTGCACTACAGTGATGCTTTGCTGTTGCCAGAGCTAGGCTAACCAACGGTGGCAAAAATTTACAGCTGATCTGGGATGCACTCTAAATGTTAAATAACCAATGGATTTCAAAAACTTGGTGTAGAGAACTGTGAAATATTTCATTAGTAATTGTGAAGTGGAAACTTCCGGTTTCTTTGGAAAGTCAGTTGGGTCGGATGGTGTTTTGCTGTGGCAGACACGTGAAGGAGTATTTTCCTGAGGTGGACACAGGTGAAAGGATGTTTTGCTAAAGCAAACACGTGAAAGGACAATGGATGAAAGATTCTTTGCTAACAACACACATGTATTGGTTCACCTTACATTTCATTGCTGAGCTCTGTTCGTCATGACTTCATGGAAAGAAATGCACCAAAAAACTTCTGGTGCTGCTCTGGCAGCTTCTTGCTTCCGCTGGGCACTTGGGCCGATTGGCAGAATGATGATGTTAACTGATACAGACTCATGTGGAATTTTGCTAGGAAAGACTTATGCGCTGAGTCAAGACATGTGGTGAGGTAAGACCCGTGGAGGGCACGTGATGATTGGGGGATATAAATACGACTCAGTGAACAGTGGTGGGGCTTGCCTGCCTGCAGACTCAGTGAACAGTGGTGGGGCCTGCCTGCCTGC
>NW_021604565.1:3962641-3985801 GCF_004785775.1 Grammomys surdaster | reverse complement strand
AGTGGTGGGGCCTGCCTGCCTGCAGACTCAGTGAACAGTGGTGGGGCTTGCCTGCCTGCATAGTAGCTAGCTCGGCAGTGCTTCCTTGGTCTCAAGTGTTCACTGATCTTCACTTTGTTGAGAGAGGCACCACAGAGAACTTGCAGGCTGTGTCTGCTGGGTTATGCCACCACCGATGATTGGTGTTTACGATCCCAACACTTCTGAACTGGACTGCTGGTGCATCCCTGATGTGTTTGAGAGTGGATTGAGCTGCTGCTGCTGATTTCTGTGGACTGAACTGCTGATTTCCGGAAAACACAGATTGGATTTACTCCAAACAATAATTTCTAAGCATGTCCACTTCCCCTGTATCCTAATAACCTTTCTTTTCTACTACCTTTGATGGGTGGTGGGCTAGAGAAGTTAAAGCATTTAAGAACCCCTATTAAAAGTAGGCTTTGAGAAAAGTTAAAGTCAACATAACTGTATATTGATCGTATGCAGAAATATTATTTTATTTGCATTAAACAAAACACATTATTGGAAATTTATCCTATTTCTTTTTTATGTTTCAAAGTTGTTTTTTAAATTGAATTATGTTTTAAATTTTGTTTTATGTGCATTGGTGTCTTTCCTGCATGTGTGATGGTGACAGATGCTCTGGAACTGGAGTTGTAGACACTGCAAGCTATCATGTGGGTGCTGAGGACTGAACCCGAGCTGAGCCATCTTCCTAACCCCTCTAATTTTTTTTAAACATGTAGTTCCTGAGAAATTACAAGCTATGAATATGGTCTCATTATACTTCCATTGTTTAGTTCTGGGCATGACCAGCTCCTGTCTGTCACTGAGGCTGCAGGCAATGTTTGAGCCGAGTCACTAAAATGTCAAAGTACAGCAACAACAAAAAAGTGGTTTCTTTTTTAAAACTGTAAATGATATCGAAAAGAAACAAAAATATTTTGAAACGAATCCCTGTTGACATTTCGGAGTGAAGGAGGCGTGACAAAGACACTAAATCTCAGGGCTGAGGCTATGACAGGCCACTGTGGGAAAGCATTCTCAGCCTAGAAAAACTGTCACAAGACTGCACATTCTGGGACACTCACTAAAGCCATGCCATCACCTTATCAGGGCCGCAGTGGGAGAGCTCAGGCTTTGTTCTCATGTATTGTAAGATATACATCCGAGATAGCATAAGAACAAGTCCAGGCTAGTGCTGAGACTCAAAGGAGACGTCCCTACAGCCACAGCCGAGACACGGCTTTCTCAGAGTGGCTAACTGCAGGGAACAAGATTGCTGTCATTTGAGCAGGTGGCCAACATCGCTCATATATTCCTTGATCCTCCAGAATGAGAAAGGAAGACAGGGCAGGGTGATAAAGTCCTATAATCAAGGTGATCTCAACTGGCCAAAGAGGGACCTCCTGCCCATATAAAACTTCACTTCACCTCATGCCGAGGTGTCCAGTCTACAGTGAGGAACAGCTTAATCCTAATGGTAATATTTTATTCCTTGGAAAACAGAATCAGAGCATTGGCTTAGTGGAAACTGAAGTAGCAAGCAGTTTAAACTTCACAATGGCATCTGTCTTACTAAACACATCAGACAGTGCTAAGCTAGAAAGCTTAGCAAGAATAAAACAAACCTCCCTGGTCCATGGGGATTCGACTAGACCCTAGGGAAGGGGACCAAAGAATGAAGAGACAAGAGACACAAAGGAGGAGAGCAAGTCTAGGGTTCTGATCAAGCTCTGCAGCTTTAATTTCAAGAGGCAGGTTATAAAGACACAGCAAACCAGGAAGTTTAGGCGAGGGTCATTGCTTAGGGCTATCTCAATACTGAATCCTCCTTGTCTAAGAGCATCCCACTGTCATATCGGCTCCTAGGAAATACCAGATGTTCTTTAAGTTCCTGGGACCAGAGACCTTCGAAAGTCCTTTCTTAACCTTGTACTGAGTAGGCTTCCCAGAACAGCAGGAGATTTCCTGGGTTTGGCTTCCAGCAACAAACCACAAAGATGCAGAGACTAATAACAGCTCCAGGACATAAACAGATAACACATTAGTCAATTTCTGTATCCACTCTCCACTTTCTTTCTCCCATCTCCTTAATTTAAGACAATCGTTAATGGTTCTGAGGGAGTAAGTGCTGCTTAAACTAGCTGGCCTCCTTCCCCATCTTCAGACTCTCCTATATCATTTGGTTTTGGCTCACTAGAAGTTTCATTGCATTATACACAGAACACTTGAGCTATTTTTTAGAAGAAAACAAGCCAGGGCCCCTGAGGACTGTGTAGCTAGGGCAGTAGAAACATTGCTCAGAAGACACACACTCACACTCCAAGCACACAGGGGTCTTCTGATCAGGAATGCTGTTCTGTGATCATGAGGTTCCCAGTGGAGGAGAGAGAAGACTGAAGGAGCTGAAAGGGTTTGTAGCCCCATGAGGAGAGCAACAATACCAACCAACCAGAGCTCCCAGGGTCTAAACCACCAGCCTGGGAGCACACAGGGAGGGACCTATGGCTCCAGCTGTAGATGTAGGGGAGGATGGCCTTGTTGGGCATAGGTGGGAGAGGAGATCCTTGGTCCTGTGAAGGCTAGATGCTGTGTGTGGGGGAATTCGAGGGCAGGGAGGTGGGAGGGAGGGAGTGGATGGGTGGGGGCACATCCTCATAAGAGCAGGAGGAAGGGGGATGGGATGGGGGTTCTGGGTGGGGGGAAATGGGGAAAGGGTATAACATCTGAAATGCAAATAAAACATCCAATTAAAAAATTAAAAAAATGCCGGGCAGTGGTGGCGCACGCCTTTATTCCCAGCACTTGGGAGGCAGAGGCAGGCGGATTTCTGAGTCTGAGGCCAGCCTGGTCTACAGAGTGAGTTCCAGGACAGCCAGGGCTACACAGAGAAACCCTGTCTCGAAAAACCAAAAAAAAAAATTAAAAAAATAAAATGAATAAATGTTGTGATATGTAAATTATACCTCAATGAACTACCTTTTAGAAAATAAACATACCATTTTGTATTCTACATTAGTTATAAAATAATAGTATGTATCTCTGTTAATATGATCAATAAGGTTATGACAATAATTTTCTAATAAATGTTTGCCATATATATATATATATGGAATGCTGTTTTGGTGCAGACACACTATGGAAGGCTAGAGATATGTCTTTTATGATGCAGGCGAGTAACTGGTCTCTTTCAGAAGCAGGACAATTCATTTCAGCTTCTCTGTAGGATCTGATACGTGTTTAGTTATTGTTTTCATACAGAAATACCATTTTACCCTCTGTGCTCCCAGCCACTGCCAGCCATGGCCATCAAGTCCTAGCTCAAGCTTGCCACTGCCGTCAAGCCAAGGTCTCTTCCGTTGGTACCAGCTGGGAGCTTCTCCCTCCCATTCCCTCCCTGAGCTAAATCCAGCCCCCAGTGGGGAGGGCCCACTCTGTTCTCAGCTCCCATCAGTGCCTGGGTCCCTGAGAGCCTGAGAACCAGCTGTCCCTGGCCCCCTAGCAGGCCCAGGGACTCCCGAGCTAGCTCTGGCTGTCCTGTGCTTCAGACTGAACTTTTCAGCTTTCCCACTCCTGGAGCGGTGTCCTGGGGCTGCCCTACAGCACAACACCTGCCCTGTGACAGTTTGGGGTAGGCCTGGTGAAACCTCCCTTGTCCCACTTCCCCAGCTGCCGTGCCCTGTGGCAGAGTGGACTCTGGACCCCAATAACCCTACAATCTCCCTTGTGTGTCTGGCCTGGGATGTGACACTTGTGTTTCGTCCTGTGTATACACACCGTATATGCTACCTGCTTAATAGCTAACTAGCAGCCTTCTCAATTATCAGATTACCACAGTATTACAGTGCTTGTGACCAAGTAACTTTTATTTTACCTGGTAATCATTCAAAGAGGAAGAGTAGAGGCACATGTAATTTTATTGTATTATGTTGTTGAAATTACTCAACTCTGTCCTTACTGTGCCTATTGTATAAACTCTCTCTCTCTCTCTCTCTCTCTCTCTCTCTCTCTCTCTCTCTCTCTCTCTCTCTGTGTGTGTGTGTGTAAAAGCACAAATATACATAAGAGAAAATGGAGTTTGTACAGGTTTGGTCTACCTATGGTTTCAGATACCCTTTAAAGATCTTGAGCCATATTCCCTGCTGACCTGTGCACATGTGATATGTTAAATACAGATTGCACAGACTCTAGATTACTCTGTGTGCCTTTGGGTGTGCTTCTGAAAACCTCCTTCCTGCTCTTAATGCCATTTTGTTGGTTTTCTTGCCCTAACTCTTGCTCTTGCTTTTCTTGGCTCACTAATGAGAAGTTAGCATATTCTCCATAATTCTATCACTCCATAGCTTCCACAGTTCTGATTTTAGGTCATATCTTGTTATGACATCCTTGCAACAGCGACATTTGGGAACTCCTACTCCAAATGGAATTAGGGTTGGGGTTATAAAAATTTTATCTTCTCCAGGTTCAGTGCTGGTCTATTAAACCCCTCATTGGGGGAGACAGTCCATATAACAAATAAAGCTTGATTAATTGTTTTGTCCATGGTTTAGGTCAGTGGTCTTTCTCCTCAAATCTGTGGGAATAACAAGGTAACAGGGAAAAGAAGCCAGGTAGGTATGAGAAGGAGACTATATAGGTTTAGGTAAGAAATAATACATAGGATGCAATAGAAATAGTAGATCGGACGCACTTGAATAACCACAGAAACAGAACAATAGAAACTTAATCCATCAGTACAAAAGCTTTAAAACATTAGTTATGCCAGAGCAAAGGAGAAAAGATGAAGGGGATTCTTTCTGGGACGGGTGCTGGATCCCTCCTTCCCTTGAGAGGGGTTTCAGAGCAAGTGCTAACGGGAGCAGGGGCGCTGTTGTTGGTGTCTCTAATTCAAACCTGTTAGATCAGATTCCTTACCTAGGCAGTGGATCACTGCTGGCTGGGTTTCTGCCCAGAAGTGAGTGGGGTCAGCCCTCCCTACAGTTATCTTGTCTTCAACACAACTGCTGTTCCAAGGTAACTTCACCCGTCTCCTGTCTATGCTGCATCGTTAGCCTCTCCTACATGAGTTGTAATGTTCGGTTCTCTATGTAGCCAGTCCTATGTTCTTATCTACCTGTTGGGCTGGATGTGCTGGTCTTTTCAGTGTTTGAGCGCTCTGTCGGCTCTTGTGGGGGCATTCACGTGGTTCTGCCGATTTTTCAGGCCTCTTGGCTGTGTCTCCTGCAGAATCGCTTTAATGACAGAGTTTCGGGATCTGCACCATCTTTTCCCCAGTGTAACTGTTAAGACAAGTGATGTGGGCTGGCAGGCACTCAGTGGTTCCCAGCATCGGCTTCATCAAGTACGTGACTCCTCTTTCCAAAACTGTGATTCTGCTATATTCAGTTCTAGAAACTTTCCTTTTCTGGTTTGTGTGTAAAACCAGCCCCCTAGGAGGGAAGGTCTTCCCTTCCCTGAGACTTTCTTCAGTGCTGTGTGTTAGAGTCCACAGCGTTCCTATTTCTCTGTGTTGTCTCCTTCACACTTGGTCTTTTTGACGTTCCTCCATTAATTTCCCAGACTCACACCCTCTTTCCTGACCAGATCAAGCATTTTCTTTGCATTTGTCGGGGTGGGAGCTGCGGTGATTAATCTTGAGAGACAGGATTGGGGGTCACTATAGTAACAAACCTCTAGGCCAATCTGCGTGGGAGTTTCCAGATTAGGTTACTAGACATGGGAAAGCCCGCTTGAATCGTGGGCCGCACCATCTCACAGAAGCTGGGACCAAGCGAGCTAGGCAGAGCTTTTGTCTGCCTGCTTCCCAGAGCGTCAGCATCCAGCTGTTCCTAGCTCCTGCCATAAGACCATCCCTGCCATGACGGACAGACAGTACCTCCTGACTAGGAGTCAAAGCATTCTGTCGTTCCTTAAGTTGCATTTGAGCTAAAACAGTAGGGAAAGATGCTGTGTCCCCGTCTCCATCTCCATTTACCTGAAGAGACTGGACTGGTTTTGTTGTTTGTTTGTTAATTTTTTTTTTTTTTTTGGTTTGGTTTGGTTTGGTTTGGTTTGGTTTTTCGAGACAGGGTTTCTCTGTGTAGCCCTGGCTGTCCTGGAACTCACTCTGTAGATCAGGAGCCTCGAACTCTCGAACTCAGAACTCTGCCTCCCAAGTGCTGGGATTAAAGGCGTGCGCCACCACTGCCCGGCTGTTTGTTAGTTTTTTAGTGAGAGATTTTCAATTAGTTTCGTTCCATTACACATAAATGACCAATTTAGATTTTGTATCTCCTTTAGTTAATATTGAGAGGTTGTAAGTATTCAGGATTTTCTCCTTTTAGATTTTCCAGTTTTTTTAAATGAATATAGTTGCTTTGGTTTGGTTTGTTTGTTTATTTTGTTTATAGTAGCTCTTTTTGTCCTTCTTTATTGTTTCTGTAATGGTAGCGTCTCATTTTCGACCCTGCTTTGTTTGTTTCTTTGATTGGAAATAGATTCCCCCCCATACAGTACATTCTGATGGTGGTTTCTCCTCCCTCCAACCCTCCCAGTTCCTCCTTACCTTTCCTCAGGATCCACCCCTTTCTGTTTCATAAGAAAATAAACAAAGTTCTAAAGGTTAATGATAAAATATGTAAGATAAGATAAAACAAAACCAAGCACATCAGAATAGGACAAAATCACCAGGAAAGGGCACAAGGAACAGATACAGACCCAGGTAACATGCTTGTATTTATTTGGGGCTTTTCATTTTATTGTTGGTTAGTCTAGCTAAAGGTTTATCAATTTTGCTTTTCCTTTCCAAAAAAAATTTATAGACCAGTAATTTTTTTAAAGCATTGGCTTCTGCTTTTCTTTAAGTAAGTTTGTGTTTGTTTATTGCTTTTCAAGACAGAGTTTTTCTGTGTACCCTGGAAGTCCTATAACCTGTTCCATAGACTAGGATGGCTTTGAACTCAGAGATCTGTCTGAAGTTAATACAACAGGTAACGGAAAAGAAATGAGCAAACTGAAAGCTTATTAAAGTTAAGAAACACAGGTTACAACTCAATATTTGTATATTAAGTATTTATTATGGTTTGGTCATGAGATATCTATCCCCCATGGATTCATATGATGTACTCTTGGTTTCCAGGAAGGTTCTGGAAATGTTAGATAGGATCTACCTGTAGGAAGTAGATGTCAGGTCGGCCTTTGAAGGCTTAGTCCTAGCTGGCTGCTTCCTTCCGTCCTGAGGTGAATCGCCTCCTCCTGTACATGCTCTTGCAATCCAAAGAACCAATGACCTCTCAACACCCCGAGACTAGGAGACACAATAAGTCTTTTTTTTCCTTTAAAAATGTCCCCTCATGTGTTTTGGTCACAGATATACCCATGATCAATTTTATGTTCTCTTGTGATGGTAAAGAGAAGAATTTGCTAAGAGAGTCTCAGTAAATGAAACACACTCCTGAAATTATTTGAGAAGTAAATTGAGAGAATGAGTACTGGTTTAGCTGCTTCCATTCATAGCTGGGGTAGTCAATCAGTCATCTAAGATAAGTCTTGGGATGTACCTCCCCTAGGTCAGGCAAGCCCATGAAGTATGAGCTGGTCAGTCATCTGAAACCTTGGGATTTTTAATCCTTAGCCAGGCTGATTCTCTGTTGGGAGTTGTTTGCAGAATGTCATCTTATGCTGTTATTCATAGTAACCACCAGGCGGCACTCTAAGCCCATCATAAATGCTTAGGAAAGCGCACTGACTAAAATCTGCCTCCAATTGTGGGAAATTGAGAACAGGTTGTATTTTATTAATTGGATTGTAAATGAAAATGGTCGTTTCAAAACGAGGCAATAGGGCAGACCACATAGTTTAACGGAGTCTCAGAGAAAGTACGGTCTTTGAGGTGGCTTGTTTGCCTTCTCCTCTCATGACCGCAAACTGCTGGGGTCAGGCTACAGGTGGAAATGACTTGAGAGTGCGTCTTCTACCACAGATGACTGGGGCTGTAGTAGCTGGAATATGATGCCCATGCTTAGAGAATAATTAATGGAAGACCAAGAAACCTTGATTAGAATCGAGCTTACTGTAACCAGCAACCTCAGATGCCAGGGCTCCGGCTCCTCTTCGCAGAAGAGGCAGGACCTCGTGACTTTAGGCTTGGCTGAGAGAACCACTGCCTACCTTACAGGGAGGGTGCAGGCATTGCACCGTATCCAATAGTCTTGCCTTTCATCCTCGAAAGAATCCACTTAGGCCAGCATCCATTGTCTGTTCCTGTAAGCAGATGTCCAGAAAGCTCCGCTCTGGATTGTGAGTGGCAGAGATTGAGGCTCTGTATGTTTCCAGTTGCTGACAAACAGATCGTCACAGGATGGAGAGGCTTGCAATAAGACACCTTTATAGGGCAAAATTCAAACACTCAAGGCTCTCAGAAGGCTACAATGAAGACGTGACTAAGGCGGCGATCTTGTCTTCCAGTCTTTAAAGTTACCTTGCAGCTTATTATCATAGCCAGGAGATGGCGCTCTGCTTCAAACGAGGTTACACAGGACTACCCAGACAACCACGGGTTGTCTCATTAGGAGGCCCTTCACTTCATCACATCAGCAAAGTCATTCAAAAAGAATAGGGACGTTTGGGAGCTAGGTCGACACCACACTTGCTCTACGAGTCCGTTCATGTATAATTCTGTTCAGTATTTTGAGCTGTGTGAGTGTGTGGGAGGCTTACTTCTTGTCATTAATTAAAGCATGAAACAATCTGTATAGAAATGTCTCTGAGCCTCTCTAAGCCTGGATTACTAATGAAGTCCTAGTGCGTGCCAGGCATCATATTAGGTGGTAGCCATGCAGTGCTAAAAAGCCAAGCTCTTACGTTCCCAGTTTGAGGTTTCATTTGTAAAATGAGCAGTCTGGAGTAGGATGGTTAGGTTTGATGCTTGAGTCAACCAGGTGGGGTTGGTCTGTGAATCCCACAGTGGGTGTAGGAGAACTTCCTGAATCCTTGGCGTCCATGGAAATGACGATCCTGGGAAAGAGTCTATGTGTTATGGTCAGTTGGTCCAAGCACTTTCAGAAGTACTTTTGCTTATTAAAGTTTTAAGACCCTATTACTTGTGAGTGGATTATAAAGTATTGATTGGCTGGGGCCTCAGGGTTACAAACACAATTTATTTATTTATTTATTTATTTATTTATTTATTTATTTATTATTTATTTATTTTTGAGTCAGAGACTCAATATGTAGCCCAGGCTGGCCACAAACTTGTGATCCTTCTGCAGACTCCTGATTGTATAGCTTTCAGGCATGCACTCTTATGTTTGGCTCCAAATAGTCTATTTCTAAGTGTTCTTTTCAGGATTGTTCCTATTTAACAAGTATGTATAGAGCCCCTGCAGAGAATGTCGCAACCTGTTACATTTAGTGATGTGCTCCTTAGAGTCCACAATTGTGGATAGTCTTGGACACATGCAGCTCAATCTGGTAAGGAGGTTGCAAGAGGACAGAACATGGTACTATAATGTTAGCTTCCTGGGTATTCTGGGAAGAACAGCCCAGATGGGAAACACAGATTTGGAGTTGAGGGTTGGTGGTGATCACTGATACGCAGAGAATACTGGAGAAGTATTAGTGTCTTCAAGGTCTTTGTTCATTGTAACACATGTCAAATACAAGTCCCACCACATAGTCTAACTAGATACCTTTGTGGATGGAACTGTATAGGGCTATGGAGCTAGAGAGATGGCTCAGTGGATAAAGAGCTTGCTGTGTAGGTGTGAGAACCTGCGTTGGAATACTTAGAGCCACAGGGACCAGGCTATGGGAGTGCACACCCGTAATCCCAGCATTCCTGTGCTGAGGAAGAAGGTCAAGGCAGGAGATTCCCTACAAGCTTGTCAGCCAGCTGGCCTGGCACATGCAGCATGTATAACAAAGAGATTCTGTCTCAAACAAGGTGGAAGGTGAGAGCTGACAGGTGAGGTTGTCTTGGGACCTCCACATGTGCAGTGTAGCACACGCACACACACACAGACACACGCACACAAACATGCACACACATACACACATACACACCCAGACACACATAGACACACACACACACCTGTACTCACACATAGGAACCAGGACACACACCAATGAACATAATGCTCTGTTGTCCTACTTTCCCAGAACTCCCGGAAAAAAGACAGAGACTTCAGGATAGAGAGGGAAATGGGAAGGAATTCTCATTCTTAATTCAAATTAATGCTCTAAAGGAGCAGTCTCCCTTTTTAGCAGAAGTTGGTGAAGAAAAAATGTGGAAATGTGGTTACAAGGGCAGGCTCTAGTACGGCTGAGCTAGACAACCACAGACCTGAGCAAGGCAAACATGTGTGGACAGGTTCTGCCTCTTCCTCTTCTCCCCCTTGCTATACCCTTAGGTTGCATCCCTAAGGCTAGCCACCAAGGTCTACTCACTTGTCTGCCCCTGACTCGTTCCTGAGACTGATCACCAGGTCCAACTATCAAAACATCACGGTCCAGCAAACAAAATTCATTATTTTGACTAACCAAATTAAAATCCGCAACCAGAACTAACTGTGCTGCCAAGCGCATTCAAAGACGGACCTCCTCTTTTCTCTATTAGAATGAACACATGGGAAGCTGTTCACTGCTGTTTATGTGGGATTCAGCTTCAGCCACCTCGCCTCTTTGCTCTGCTCAATACATGATCTCTTTGCATTTGGTTTGTGCTGGGAACTTGGTGTTTGGGTGTCGTCTGTGCCTAATCAGGGGTCCAGAGGAGAGCACTTTGAAGTATGTGGGTGCCTTCAGGGTTCAAATAGCGTTCACTGTCAACCATCTTAAATTAAAATGTACATGTAGTTATTCGAGGAACCAGCGTTCAGTGCACATGGTTTTATGATGGTGACCATTTTGTGCTTTGAGAATCTAGGAGTGCCTTTTGTGTATGATATCTTTGTCTTGACAACAAACAAGATAGCCATGATTCCTTTGACACAGTTGAAAGATGAGACCCAGCCGAAAGGAGAAGAAAGCTTCCAGAAACACTTCAAGGAGTCAGAAACTTGATCTTGAATGGACTGACTTTTAGTTTCTGAGTTCTTTGTGCTCATAGATAATACCTTTGCAAGTCAGATACATTTATGTGGAAAGTTTTCTTTTAATTGTTAGTGCTTATAGAAGCAAATCATAAGCATCATATAATCCAACATGAAGATGGGAAGTTGGAATTCCTTGGCTGTGTCTAGTCTTTATTTACCTGCAGAGAAGGCATTGGGAGAAAATATTGCCTGAGGTAGGGATGTGTTCAGAACATAGGAAACAGGACTGGGCCAGAACGGCCTGTGAGTCTGAGGACTGATGGGAGATGAGGTGGAAAGTCGAAGCTCCCGTTATTGTCAGTTGGGTGCTTTAAAAAGTTTCCTGACAAAGTCTGGGGTTCTAGCATCTTTAAGCAGGCTCATGAAGGTAGACTATGTCTGACTCATCACTGCAGGTTTCCTTTGCTTGGCTCCTGACTCCCAGGGAACTTTTATCTTCAGCACAGTATAGCAGGCTCTGGGGAAGTGTAAACCTCAGAGGAGAATACCAACTTTACCTGACACAGGATGCATCACACTGTTCCCAGGGCAGTAGTATTGGGTCTACTGTAAGGATTGTAAACACTCTGCAGGGAACTTTGTAAGCTCTGCTCAAGTCCTCCATTTCACATGCACGTCCATGCTCAGACAAGTGGAAGAAGCTGATTCAGCTGATAAGAAGCAGAATCTAAATGTAAGCATAGGTCTATACAATGTTAAGTGTATTCTTGCCTTTTGACTGGGGCAGACACCTAACTGTTCTATTCCCATGAAGACATCATATCCTGAACTATCCTAGAGGACCCACTGCACTCAGAGCAGCAGAAGAACCACTGCACTCAGAACAACAGGATTTCAGGATCCCAGAGGCAGCCTGAGTCTCAGGAGCTCTTCCACTCAGGATCTCAGTATCACAGGATCACAGAGGCAGCTGGACTCTGAGGACTTCTGACACAAGCAAGATAACAGGAGAGACAGGCTCCAGTCAGAGACAGTGAGTTCAGGTAGCACTAGAGATAACCAGATGGCAAAAGGAAAGCTCAAGAACAAAAGAAACAGAAACCAAGGTTACCTGGCATCATCAGAACCCAGTTCTCCTACCATAGCAAGTCTTGGACACAACGGAAAAGCAGGATTCAGATTTAAAATCACTTCTCATGTTGATGATGGAGGAATTTAAGAAGGACATAAATAACTCCCTTAAAGAAATATAGAAGAACACAGGTAAACAGGTAGAAGCACTTAAAGAGAAAACACAAAAATCCCCTAAATAATTGCAAGAAAGCACAACCAAACAGGTGAAGGAGTTAAACAAAACCATCCAGGATCTAAAAATGGAAGTAGAAACAATAAAGAAAACTCAAAAGGAGATTACCCTGGAGATAGAAAACCTAGGAAAGAAATCAGGAGTCATAGACACAAGCATAAGCAACAGAATACAAGAGTTAGAAGAGAGAATCTCATGTGCAGAAGGTACCATGGGAAACATTGACACAACTGTCAAAGAAAATGCAAAATGCAAAAAGCTCCTAACCCAAAACATCCAGCAAATCCAGGACACAATGAGAAGACCAAGCCCAAGGATAATAGGAATAGATGAGAGTTAAGATTCCCAACTTTAAGGGCCAGTAAATATCTTCAACAAAACTATAGAGGGAAACTTTCCTAACCTAAAGAAAGATATACTCATGAACATACAAAAAGCCTAGAGAACTCCAAATAGACTAGACCAGAAAAGAAATTCCTCCAGTCACATAATAATCCAAGCATCAAATGCACAAAGCAAAGAAAAAATATTAAAAGCAGTAAGGGAAAAAGGTCAAGTAACATATAAAGGCAGACCTATCAGACTTACACCAGACTTCTAACCAGAGACTATAAAAGCCAGAAGATCCTGGACTGATGTCATACAGACCCTAAGAGAACACAAATGCCAGCCCAGGCTACTATACCCAGCAAAACTCTCAATTACCATAGATGGAGAAGCAAAGATATTCCATGACAAAACCAAATTTGCACAATATCTTCCCACAAGCCCAGCACTTCAAAGGATAATAAATGGAAAATTCCAACACAAGGAGGGGAACTACAACCTAGAAAAAGCAAAGAAGTAATCTTCCAACAACCCCAAAAGAAGATAGCTACACAAACATAATTCCACCTCTAATAACAAAAATAACAGGAAGCAACAATCATTTTCCTTATCTTATCTTAATATCAATGGACTCAATTCCCCAATAAAAAGACGTAAACTAACAGACTGGATACATAAACAGGACATAGAATTTTGTTGCATACAGGAAATGCACCTCAGTGACAAAGTGAAAGCTCTAGAACAAAAAGAATCAAATACTCCCAAGAGGAGTAGATGGCAGGAAATAATCAAACTCAGGGCTGAAATCAACCAAGTAGAAACAAAAGGAACTATACAAAGTATTAACAAAACCAGGATCTGGTTCTTTGAGAAAATCAACAAGATAGATAAACCCTTAACCAGACTAGCCAGAGGGTACAGAGACAGTATCCAAATTAATAAAACTAGAAATGAAAAGACAGACATAACAACAGAAACTGAGGAAATTAAAAAAATCATCAGATCCTACTACAAAAGCCTATACTCAACAAAACTGAAAACTCTGGATGAAATGGACAATTTCCTAGACAGATACCAGGTACCAAAGTTAAATCAGGAGCAGATAAACTGTCTAAACAGTCAAAGAGATACAAATAGGAAATGAAGAACTCAAAATATCACTATTTGCAGATGATATAATAGTATGCTTAAGTGACCCCAAAACTTTCACCAGAGAACTCCTAAACCTGATAAACAGCGTCAGCAAAGTGGCTGGATATAAAATCAACTCAAACAAATCAGTAGCCTTCCCCTATTCAAAGGATAAATAGGCTGAGAAAGAAATTAGGGAAATGACACCATTCACGATAGTCACAAATAATATAAAATACCTTAGTGTGAGTCTAACCAAGCAAGTGAAAGATCTATATCTATATGATAAGAACTTCAAGTGTCTGAAGAAAGAAATTGAAGAGATCTCAGAAGATGGAAAGATCACCAATGCTCATGGACTGGCAGGATTAGTATGGTAAAAATGGCCATCTTGCCAAAGGCAGTCTACAGATTCAATGCAATCCCCATTAAAATCCCAACTCAATTCTTCACAGAGTTAGAAAGAGAAATTCTCAAATTCCTTTGGAATAACATAAACCCCAGGATAGCAAGAACTATTCTCAACAACAAAAGAACTCCTGGTAGAATCACCATCCCTGACCTCAAGCTGTACTACAGAGCAATAGTGATAAAAAGACAAAACAACTGCATGGTATTGGTACAGAGACAGGCAGGAAGATCAATGGAATAGAACTGAAGACCCAGACGTGAACCCACACACTTATGTTCACTTGATCTTTGACAAAGGAGCTAAAACCATCCAGTGGAAAAAAGACAGCATTTTCAACAAATGGTGCTGCTTCAACTGGAGGTCAGCATGTAGAAGAATGAAAATTGATCCATTCTTATCTCCTTGTACAAATCTCAAGTCTAACTGGATAAAGGATCCACATAAAACCAGATACACTGAAACTAATAGAAGAGAAGGTGGGGAAGAGCCTCGAATACTTGGGCACACGGGAAAAGTTCCTGAACCAAACACCGGTGGCTTATGCTCTAAGATCAAGAATTGACAAATGGGACATCATAAAATTGCAAAGCTTCTGTAAGGCAAAGGAAACTATCAATAGGACAAAATGACATCCAACAGATTGGGAAAAGATCTTTAGCAATCCTACATCCAATAGAGGGGTAATATCCAATATATACAAAGAACTCAAGAAATTAGACTCCAGACAACCAAATAACCCTATTAAAAATGGGGTACAGAGGTAAACCAAGAATTCTCAACAGAGGAAACTCAAATGGCTGAGAGGCACCTAAAGAAATGATCAACATCCTTAGTCATCAGGGAAATGCAAATCAAAACAACCCTGAGATTCCACCTCACACCAGTGAGAATGGCTAAGATCAATGGGAGAGCAGGCATGAAGACAAACATAGATCAGAGCAAGCTAGGGCAAGACCACGTGGTTAGTAGTGGTACATTTGGCCAGGTAGTAGCAGCCTAGTTGGATTAGAATAGCCCAGAACCTTCCCAGCTTAGTGACAGCATCTTGGTAATAGAAATACCAGGGCTCTGTGTCTTTCTTTGGGAGCTAAGACAGGCAGGAGTAGGAGTAGAAATGCCCTGCAGTTATTGGAGCAAAGAGGTATAAGAAAACCCCCAAGAATTACATTTACAACATGGTATAAAAACAACCCTCCAAGATCCTACCAAATGTCAAAGACACATCTGAAAACAGAGGCTTGGCATATGGAAAGCACGAACCTACCAGACCTGGCTTAGCTGTAGCTGCCTTTGTTTCCTGCTCATTTTTCTGTCATCTGAGAAGCTTGTGTCCACATGTCACATTTTCTTCCTTTATGTGACTGTACATTTAGTTAATTCAAGTACAGGCCAGTTTGTACTTCTTCTTTTGTTAACAACTTACAGAAAACTTTTTTTTTAGTTTAGGCTGGCTGATGACACACTCTTGTAACCCTAGCACTCAGGAGCAGAGGCAGGAGGCTCACCACAGGCTCTAGGCCAGTTTGGTCTACATAGAGTTCTGGGGCAGTCCAGGCTATGTAGTGAGACTTTTTCAAAAACAACAAATGTCAGAGCTAGTGATTGATAGACTAAACAGCTAAGCAGTTTCAATATGTACAGCACACAGGTCCCTCAGGGTTGTGATGGCTTTGTTCAGTCTAATGGCACATCCAGCAAGGAAGTAGAGTCAGGGATTGCTTTGTTTCTATGACTTTGGTATACCCTTACCCAATATACATTGCAAAGATCACCAGCCCTGAGTAGATCCCCATCAGATCCACAGAGGATTCAGATAGCTCTGTCCTCATGTATTTGTCTCCTGCCATATTTATTGGTGCATTCAGCTTAGGTGGTGAGCTGTCCAGTTATAGCAGTTTCTAAGCCTGTGTCAGTGCTGTGCGTTTGGGCTGAATCACTGAAACACATCAGATTCTTTCTCAGTATCCACTTATCTTTCAGCTTCAACTAAACTATTTCCTTCAAGCCTCATGTTTCCAGATAAAAAATATGACTATGTTATTCTTGTAAATTACCAGATTGGTGTTGTTTTTATTTCATTTCAAACAATGCACAAACATCCAATATTTTATAGATTTAAACATCATTTTAATTTGATAACTGTCACTTATTGAATGTGTAGTTAGAACTTGTAAACTGGATTATTCTTATTTACAATCTGGAATTAGAATGCAGGGTAAATGGTTGGGACACGGGTAATGACTAACACTGGGTCTGCTCACCAAAACTGGCTCAATAAAGTTCTACTGCATTTTATGTTCATAGAGACATTTCTGAGTGGCTGTTGAGGATAATGTTTATTGCATTGTACCTGTGCAGAAGAGGCTGCCCTATTGTAGGTGGGGTGGTGGTGGATAGTTTGCTCATAATTCATTTAGACAGGTCAATACTGTAATCTGGGTGGCATTCTTTTTCTTTCACAGGAAACAGGTTGAATTTGCTATAAATAAAACAGATTGTGGGGTAATATATGTTATATATTTATTATTTTATATATTTATTAAACATGTATTATATTTATTAATATAGTTAATAAATATATTAAATTATATATAAATACATACATAGAAAGTATATAAATTAGAGCTAATTAGTATATTATTTGTTTTAAAATAATTTTTTTAAAGTTACAGCTTAATAGAGGCTGTAGAGATGGCTCGACCATTAAGAGCACTTTCTATTCTTTCAGAGGCCTGACGTTCAGTTCCCAGCACCCAGTGATGGCTTACAACCATCAATAACTCCAACTCTAGAAGATCTGACTTCTACTACTACCAGGCATGTACAATAGACATGGATGCAGGCAAAACACATCCATACACATAAAAGTTTTATTTAAAAGTTACAAATTATATATATATAATATATATATATATATTACATCTATATATATTATATTTTGATATATATTATATTATAATTTATATACAATATAATATATAATTTGTATATATTATATACTTATATTATTTATATATAAATTTATTATAATATATATTATAAGGGAAGTATATATTTGTTATATGCAATATATGTTTATATTACATATATATATTACATCTATATAAATATATATGTATATAAACATAGAAATATGTATATATTTATAACACAAATATATGCTTCTTTTAGGAAAAATGAGAACCTATAGGCACTTGAGAGGAAGTAAAAGACTCCTTCATAATTAATAGATAAAATCGTTCTGTGCAGAGATACATAGACAGAGGCCATCAGCCTTTGACTGTGGGTCCCTGCAGTCTGTAGTGTCCTTTCTCTTCCATGGACACCATTCCTCCTCTTTGGCAGTGTCTCTTCTTCAAATGTCAGTGTAGAAGGCTGTGTGTCAGTCAGGACCTCTCAGTCATGTTCATGTGAAAACTTCCTGTTGAAATATTTGTGAGCACTATACTGCTCATCCTTTCAGATAAACCTTATATATCATGCATATGGCTTCAGCTTACCAGAGAAATGACTGGTACATATATCTCTGACAGTTGGATGTTGTCAGATTTGCTCCATCAGTCGTGAAGGGTTCATGTCCACACACCTTCACAGAACCCTTGACAGCTCCACCCCTTCCTGTTTCTGTTTCTTGCACTTCTGACTACTTATGAGATCAAACTTACTGAATTTCAATGTCTTTTTCTTATACTTTGTTTTATATACTATGTTTTATTAAAATTAGTAAAGATGAAACTGTGTGGTACTGTGCTATTAGTGCATTTGTTTGGAAGGAAAACATGATCTCCTGTGAAAACCAATTATTGAGGAAAGGAAAACAATTAACTGGATGAGACAGCTGGGCCCTGTAGGCATATTTCCATGACACTTGTCATCATGGCATATGTGGAGTCTTCTTCGTTTCAGTTCTGCTAACACATAGCTCTCTAGTACCCACTAGACAAGTGTTGTACGGGCTAGATGTGCAGAGATACAAAGGATAGGCTGAGTCTAACTCAGTTCTATCAAGTCAGGCCTTTCCCCTTTATTGGGGGCAACTGTATGCAACTGTCTACCAGGGAGCTTCACCTGGACTGCCCAAGTACCAGTAGCTAGTGTGTTTCTGTGAACCAGGACTGTGTCTGAGCTGCCACCACCCTCTCAGTCAGTAGCACAGCATAAGAACAAAAGAGTATCAGCCTTCAAGACTGAAATTTTCTTTTCAAATATCCCTTGCTTTTGACTTTTTATTTCTCCAATAATTCAGTTTCAGGTTTATGATGTCAGTTACTCCATAACAACTGAATATGTAGTGTGTGATAGATCTTTTTCTAAGTACAAGGGAGAGGACAGAGGGAACAGAAAGGCTGTGCATCCTGGAGCAACTCCAGAGGAAGGCAGGTGAGACACTGAAAATGTACACAGTAAACTTGGGACTGCGAGGCAATAAGGATACTTTAAGAGAAATAAATTAGATGAAGGAGGGAGAGAGAGAGAAAGGGGGGGAGAAAAGGGGAAAGACTGGGTTTGGCTAGAGCTATAAAAACCTCAAAACCCATCCTAGTGACACAGTTTCTCCAACAAGGCTATACCTTCTAATGCTATCAAAGTTCCAGTCACCGGTGAAGAAGTATTCAAATACAGGAGCCTATGTGGGCCATTCTTATTCAAACTACCACATTCCAGTCCCTGTCCTCCCTAGGCTTGTAGCCATATCATAATGCAAAAATGCATTCAGTCCAATATCAAGTGTTCCTATAGTTCCTAACAGTCTCAAGACTGTTTAAAGTCTAAAGTTCAAAGTCTCTTCTGAGGTTCAAGGCATTCTCCTAACTGTAACCCCTGTAAAATAAAAATAAGGCAGATCACATACTTCCAGCATAAAATAGCACAGAATAGACACTACAATTACTTGCAACACAACAGTGTCACAGAATAGACATTACCATTCCGAAAAGGAGGAAGAATAGCATAGTAAGGGAATACTGGACCAAAGCAAGACTGAAAACTAACCAGGCAAATTCTAAATTCTGTATTTCTGTGTCTGATGTCAAAGCAATCTTCCAATCCCCAACTCCTTTCAGCTTTGTAGAGACTGCAACACACTCCTCTCTCTTGGGCTGGTTACACATCCAGTCTGTGGTTTTCTTTGCCAGGTATCCCATAACTCTGGTATTTTCAACCTCTTGAGGTCTGCAACACAATGTAGGCGTCACCCTCAAGCTTCATGCAATGGCCTCTCTGGGCCTTTATGCAGAGATGAGCCTGTCACACACCTGACTTTAGCAGCTTTCCTTACCTCAGGAGGGATACTCCACAACCCTTCTCTCATATTTATTCTAATGTCAGAATCACGACCAAAGCCAAGCTGCCAAGTTCTGCTGCCTGTTGGGGCTGGAACATGATCTCCTCTTTCAATTGCATCTGTATCAGCTTTCTGTTGTTGATGGTTTTCCCCCACTGCTTAAGCTTTCCACTAGTTATTTTTCTCAACTGTACGCTTGGCTGGGTGGGATCTTGCTCTGAGGTCATCACTCCCTTTATTCCATTCAGCGTCACGCTTCTTATCATCTCCTTGAGCACTGGCTTACTCCATTACACTTTCCCGTGTTCCTTTTCTCCTCAAACTGTACATTTTGTATTTATCTTTGTCCTGCTTGCTTATTTACATTATAGATCTGCACAAGAGTGATTATTAACAACCATGGTACAGAATCAATACTAGGCTGTCTTGAAATCTCCTCTGCCAAGGCCATTGATCTAAAATGCTTCAATTTAGTCCAAGGCATATTTCTAGGTCAAGGCAAAAAACAGTCACATTCTTTGCCAAAATATCACAAGAATGGTCTCTGGACCACTTACTAGTATTCTTCTCCCCTGAAACTCCTTGAGCTGGGACTCTATCATTGAAATCACCCTCAGGACTGTCTTTTATGCTCTTACTAGAATGGCCCATTAAAGAGTCGAACTGATTTTCTAATCAAAAGTCCCAAAATCATCCACATTCCTTCAACAAAAAACACGATCAGGCCTGTCACAGCAATACTCCACTCCCTGGCACCAACTTCTGTCTCAGTCACGGTTGTACAGTGAAGAGGCACCATGACCAAGGTAAATTTTATCTCAACAGACTTTCTTAGTTTCAGAGTTTTAGTTCAGTATCATCATGGCAGGGAGCATAGTGGCATGCAGACAGGCATGGAGTAGTTGAGAGCTACATTTCAATTTTCAGTCAGGAAGAAAGGAGAGAGAAGAGAGAAAGAGAGAGGGAGAGGAGAGAGAGACACACAGAGAGAAAGAGAGACAGAGAGACTAGGCTTGGCATAAGCCTTTGATACATCAAAGCCTACCCTCAGTGACACACTTCTTCCAACATGCCACACTCACATGAACAAGGCCACATCCACTCCACAAGGCCATACCTTCTCATCCTTTTTTAAAGTAAAATGTATTAATTTATTCATTTTACAACCCAATATCAGCCTTTCCTCTCCTCCCAGTACCCTCTCACATAAGTCCTCTCCTACTCCCCTTAGAAGGGGAAGCCCCCTCTAGGTGTCAACCTCCCCACACACCCCCTCCACCCCACCACATCCTATCACCCCCACTTCATCTCCCCCACATCCTCCATCCCCTCCCCCCATGCTCCCCACCTCTTCCCTCCCCGACCTTGATTCCAAACATCAAGTCGCTGTAGACTAGGCATATCCTCTTCCACTGAGGCTAGACAAGGCTGTCCATTTAGGGGTACAGATCCTCAGGCAGGCAGATAGAAAACACGCTCTGGGACAACTCCAGTTGTCTGGGGGACTCAAATGAAGACCAAGCTACTCATCTGCTTCATATGTGCCAGGGGCTTAGGTCCAGCCTGTCCTTGCTCTTTGGTTGGTGATTCAGTCTCTGGGAGCCCCCAGGGGTCCAGGTTAGTTGACTCTGTTGGTCTTTCTGTGGAGTCCCTGTTCTTTTTGGGTCCCTCAATCTTTTCCCCAACTTTCCATAAGGCTTTCCAAGCTCCATCTAGTGTTTGGGGTGTGAATCTCTGCATCTCTTTCCATTGGCTGTTGGGCGAACCTCTCAAAGGATAGTTATGCTAGGTTCCTTTCTGTAAGCATAATAGAGTATCATTAAGAGTGTTGGGGGTTGGTTCTAGACCATGGGGATGGGTCTCAATTTGGGGCAGTCATTGATTGGCCATTCCCTCACACTCTGCTCTAACTTTGTACCTGCACTTCTTGTAGGCAGGACACATTTTGGGTTGAAGACTATGTGGGTAAGTTATTCTTATTCTTCCTCTGGGATTCCTGCCTGGCTACAGGAAGTGTCCACTTCAGGATCCATATCTCCTACTGCTAGGAATCTCAGCTAGAGTCTGCCCTTTAGACTCTCTGGAGTCTCTTCCCATCCCAGGTTTCTGGTACATCCTAGACATTGCTCCTGGCCCCCAGCTGATTTCACTTCTCTCTCTCTCCTTCATATGATTTCCCCACCCCACTACCCTCCCCATTCTCTATTTTACTCAGTCCTCTCCTTCCATTTACCTCTGATATCTATTTTGTTTCCCCTTCTGAGAAAGATTGAACCATTTTTTTCTTGTACTCTCCTTGTTGTTTGGCTTCTTTGGGTCGGTTGATTATAGCATGATTATCCTGTACTTTATGCCTTATACCCACTTTTAAGTGGGTACATACCATGCATGTCCATTTGGGTCTAGGTTACCTCATTCAGGATATTTTCTAGTTCTATCCATTTGACTGTGAAATCATGTTGCTCTTGTTAAATGACTGAGTAGTATTCCATTGTGTAAATATATCACATTTTCTGTACCCATTCTACAGTTGAGAGACATCCAAGTTGTTTCCAGTTTCTGGCTATTACAGATAAAGCTGCTATGAACATAGTTGAGCAAGTATCCTTATAGTATGGTGGAACATCTTTTGTGTATATGCCTAGGAGTCGTATAGCTGGATCTTGAGGTAGAACTATTCCCAGTCTTCTGAGAAACTGCCAAATTGATTTACAGAGTGGTTGTACAAGCTTACCCTCCCACCATGAGTAGAGGAGTGTTCCCCTTCCTCCACACCCATGCCAGCATGTGCTGTCCTTTGAGTTTTTTTTTTTAGTTTAGCCATTCTGATGGGTATAAGGTAGAATTTCAGAGTCATTTTGGTTTGCATTTCTCTGATGACTAAGAACATTGAACATTTCTTTCAGTGTTTCTCAGCCATTCAAAATTCCTCTGTGGAGAATTCTCTGTTTACCTCTGTATGCCATTTTTTAATTGGGTTACTTGGATTGTCAGTGTCTAACGTCTTGAGTTCTTTATATATTTTGGATATTAATACTCTGTCAGATATGGGATTAATGAAGATATTTTCCTACTCTATGGGCTGTATTTTGTCCTGATGATGGTGGCCTTTGACTTACAGAAGCTTTCAGTTTCATGAAGTTCCATTTGTTAATTCTTGACTTTAGTGTCCAAGCCATTGGTGTTCTGTTCAGGAAGTAGTCTCCTGTACTGACCAGTTCAAGTCCATTCCTCATTTTCTGTTCTATTAGATTAAGAGTGTCTGATTTTATGCTGAGGTCTTTCATCTATTTGGATTTGAGTTTCATGCAGGGTGATACATATTGATCTATCTGCATTCTTCTATATGCAGACATCTAGTTAGACAAGCACCATTTGTTGAAGATGCTCTCCCTGTTCCATTGTATGGTTTTGGCTTCTTTGTCAAAAATCAAGTGTCTGTAGATATGTGGGTTTGTTTCTGGATCTTTGATTAGATTCCATTGATCCACCTCTCTGTTTCTATACCAATACCATGCAGTTTCTATTACTATTGCTTTTAGTACAGCTTGAGGTCAGGGGTGGTGATGCCCCAGCAGTTCCTTTATTGTTCAGGATCGTTTTAGCTCTCCTGGGCTTTTTGTTTTAGCTCTCCTGGGCTTTTTGTTTTAGCTCTCCTGGGCTTTTTGTTTTAGCTCTCCTGGGC
>NW_021604565.1:3924513-3962631 GCF_004785775.1 Grammomys surdaster | reverse complement strand
TAGCTCTCCTGGGCTTTTTGTTTTAGCTCTCCTGGGCCTTTTGTTTTTCCATATGAAGCTGAATGTTGGGAGCCATTTTGTCTGTTTCTGTGGAATCCTGCCTGTTAGGCAGAGTCAAGGTAGGTCAGGGCCTTCTGGCAGCTTTCCTGGCTTGCTGACACATGGAACCATAAGAGGAGCTACATTTGAAGCTCAAGGGGAGGGGCTGAACATTCTGTTAATCTTGGTGGAAGGAACATGACCTCTGGATGAGAACAGATATCCAATGTATTTCAACTAATTGCGTCTGCTAGCTTGTGACTTTATTTCTTGGGTCACTGTAAAGTATAAAAAGCCTATGAAAATTAAACTCAGAGCTACCACAGTCGTCACAGTACAACCCTCCCAGTCTCTAACTTTTGTCTCTGAGTCTTCCTTTGTTCTTCCCTATAATCATCCTCACTCCCCACTCAGAGGACCATTTGACTTTGGACAGGCAATTGTTCTTTTAAGTTCTGTGAAGAAATGGGTTGGAATTTTGATGGGGATTGCACTGAATCTGTAAATTGCTTTTGGTAAGAGGATTCTTTTCACTCTGTTAATCCTACCAATCTGCGAGCAAGGGAGATCTTTCCACCTTCTGATATTGTGGTGGTTTGAATATGTTTGGCCCATAGGGAGTGGTGCTGTTAGAAGGTGTGGCCTTGTTAGAGGAGGGTCTCACTGAGGGGGTGGGCTCTGAAGCTCTGGTCAGTTCAGAAGAGTCAGTTTTTCTCCTGGCTGCAGACAGATCAGGATGCAGAACTCTCAGCTCCTCCGTCACCATGCCTGCCTATAAACTGCCATGATCCCATTTTGATGTTAACGGACTGAACTTCTGAACCTGTAAGCCAGCCCCAGTTAAATGCTATCCTTTATATTTCTTGGTCATGATGTCTCTGCACAGCAATGGAAATCCTAATTTAGATATCTTCCTCAATTTCTTTCTTCAGAGACTTGAAGGTCTTTCACTTGCTTGGTTAGAGTTACACCAAGCTATTTTATGTTATTTGTGTCTATTGTGTTAAAAGTTAAAGGGTACTGTTTCCCTAACTTCTTTCTCAGCTCATTTATCACTTGTGTAGAAGAGGGCTAATGATTTATTTGAGTTAATTTTGTATCAAGTCACTTTGCTGAAGGTGTTTATCAAGTGTAGAAGTTCTCTGGTAGAATTCTTGGGATTACTTATGTATACTATCATATCATCTGCAAATAGTGACACTTTGATTTCTTTCTTTCCAATTTGTATTCCCATGATCTCCTTTAGTTATCTTATCGCTCTAGCTAGAACTTCAAGTACTATATTGAAATATGGGGAGAGTAGACAGCCTTGTTGTCGTATCCCTGATTTCAGAGATAAAAAAAAAATCATCCATTTCAGTAAAGTTTTGCAATTTTGTCTAGTATAGGCTTTTGCTTTGAGCGTCTCTCCATTTAATTGATATTGGCTATGGGCATGCTGTAAATTGCCTTCATTATGCTTAGGTATGTCCATTTTATCCCTAATCTCTCCAGTACTTTTATCCTGAAGGAGTGTTGGATTTTGTCAAACATTTTTTCAGCATCTAGTGAGATGACCATGTGAGGTTTTTATTTCTTACAGTTTGTTTATACAGTGGATTATGTTGATGGGTTTTCATATATGGAACCATCCATGCATCCCTGGGATGAAGCCTACTTGATCGTGGTGGATGACGTCTTTGATGTGTTTTGGATTTGGTTTGGGAGTATTTTATTGGATATTTTTGCATCAATGTTCGTAAGAAAAATTGGTCTAAATTCTCTTTCTTTGTTGAGTCTTTCCGTGGTTTAGGTACCAGGCTGACTGTGGCCTTATAGAATGAATTTGGCAGTGTTCCTTCTGTTTCTATTTTGTGAAATAGTTTGAGGAGTATTGGCATTAACTCTTCTTTGAAAGTCTGGTAGAATTCTGCACTAAAACCATCTGGCCCAGGACATTTTTTTTGGTTGGGAGATTTTAATGACTGCTTCTATTTCCTTAGGGGTTTTAGACTATTCAGATAGTTTACTTGATCTTGATTTAGCTTTTGTAATTGGTATCTGTCTAAAAAAAAAAAATCATCCATTTCAGTAAAATTTTGCAGTTTTGTCTAGTATAGGCTTTTGCAGTAAGACCTAAGGATTCCTTGAGTTTCCTCAGTGTTCATTGTTATGCCTCTCTTTTCATTTCTGTTTTCATTTCTGATTTTGTTAATTTTGGTACTGTCTCTCTACTTTTTTAGTTAGTTTGGCTAAGTGTCTATTATAGGTTGTCTTTCTAGGGAATGTAGAAATGGTCATAATTAGAATAGGGAGGAAATAGCTAGAGTTGATGATATAGCCTTAATCTCAATTGGTAGAAATCTTTATAATTGTTACTAAGTTGAAGTCATAATTTCTTAAATGGTACAGAATTTATTTTGATACAAAATCAAGGGTTTCATTGGTACAAATTTCTTCTATTGATACAAAAATTTTAAAAGTACAGGGCTTAGACACAGTCCTTCTATAACTGTTATTATAAATTGATCTGAGATGATTAAGCCTGTAAGTTAAGTGCCAAATATCTAATTCATAGCTCTGAGTTTATTGTTAGGATGTTGTCAAGATTTTAATTTAGAAATAGCTGAGAAAAGCTAATGGAGAACAGTCCAGATTTCTTTACTTAGATAGTTGTTTTTCAAAAATGTCAGAAATCCACAGAATGTGACACTTAATGTTATTTATTCACTTGTTGTAGAGAGAAGTCTGCTCTTGACAGCATCTTTTTCTTGGATTCAAAGAAGAAATTGAGCACCAGTGGAGTTGCTCCAGTTGTGGTGAGACAGCCACTAGGCAAGAATTGCCTCATTCCATCTACAGACAAAATACTGTCCAGAAAAGGACACAATTTACAGATTAGGACAGCTTAGTTCTGTCGAGACAGAATAGGCTAGTCCTTAAAAACATGGTTTTTTGTTTTGTTTTTCAAGGTTTGTCTGATGATCCTGGGCTAGAAGGCTAATGACTAACTTCCTGACTTACTGGGGTTTTATAGGTAGGCAGCAGTCTAAAATTAAACTCAATTTCGGAGGCTATGTTAGGCTTCCTTTATCTTCAGATACATTGGTCATTCTCAGGTTTCTGATGGAGTTGAAAAACTACTTATAGTCTCATAGCCAACCCAGGCTATTTACTTTGAGAGAACAGAGTTGAGAGGATGGTTTTAAGATGGCATACGATCTATAGCCAGGACATAAGTCAGATGCAGAATTATAGTCTTTTAAGTTAGGATAGAGGACAGTGTTCTATTTTATGACAAAATGTTGGACTGGGTGTTAGGTCTATCTTATACTTTATAAATTATAAAATGCTAATAGTTGTGCTCAATTTATAACTGAAATAAAAGAGTCTTTTAAGTGAACAGAAAGGGGGAAGTGTTGTGGATGGACCTGGTGCTGTTTGTATTTTAATGCAAATTCTGCTCTCCAGCGGGCTGGGGACAAGGAGTGAGTCACATACTTAGGTGACTTCTTGTGAACCAATACCCTAATGAATAAAGGAGCCAATCACTGGGCGAGTAAAAGGGACTTCCAGGTTGGATGGAGGGAGAGAGGAAGCAGGAGAGAGTTAAGGGCTTTTGGATCAGGGATAGGGTAAGGGCAAGTTGTAGTTGCTAGTGTCTCCTGGTGTCATGGCAGATCTGCTAGGTTTTGTCACCGGAGAAATTAGATTTATATGGTTTACATGATTAGGATTCTAGTTGTTGCGCCCAGAGATTGAGTTACTATTGTTTCTAAACTAAGTTTGAGTGGTGTTTTTCTTCTCATGGTGACTCAACTGAATTCAAGAGAGAAAGGCAGCAAAGCATGGGTTTGCCTGATATGCACCACAAAGGGGGAGGGGAATTTGAAGCACGGGACTGGCATGGGATATACCACCAAGGGAAATTAGCGAGTCGGGTGGAGAAATCTCAGGGCCCTGGGCCAAAGGGTCTGCCGAGATGAGAACTCCGAGCCAGCAATAGTATGGGAAGCCTGCTGGTTCCTCTCATTTTTAATATTTCCCACATCAGGTGCACGCATCCCATGCACACATTTCTATTAGTTTTAATGGTGTGAATTTGTTTTCTTGTGTTTTGTTTAGTATAGTTAGCCTCATTGGATTGGAGTATTTTCCTTCTAGTATCTTCTGTAGGGCTGGGTTACTGGAGAGATACTGTTTGAATTTGATTTCATTATGGAGTATCTTGGTTTCCCCATCTATAGCAATAGAAAGTTTTGCTGGTTATAGTAGTCTGGGCTGACATTTGTGGTGTCTTTGGCTCTGTAAGACATCTGCCCAGCCCTTCTAGCTTTTAGAGTCTCAGATGAGATATTGGGTGTAATTCTGATAGTTCTGCCTTTATGTGTTACTTGGCCTGTTAGTATTCTGTCTAGACTCCACCTCCACAATTACCTGGCAATAGCCAGGTATGCTATTCCCACAGTTACCTGGCAACAGTCAGGTAGGCCTGCCCACTATAAAAGGGGCTGCTTGCCCCCTCCTCTCTCTCTTGCCCCCTTACTCCTGTGCCTGCAGGTTGCTCCCCCTCCTTTCCCCCCTTCCCTTCCCCTTCTCTCCACGTGGTCATGGCTGGCCTCTACTCCTCCACTTCTCTCCTCTCTCTCCTCTTCCCTATCTCCTGAATAAACTCCCCCTCATGGAACCATCTGGTCTGCTGTGGTCTGTTCCAAACTACACGCGAAAATTTAACATGGCCTTTTTCCCTTGCTGCTTTTGAAATTCTTTGTTCTGTATAGTTAGTGTTTTGATTATTATATGGCAGGGCTTTCTTTTCTAGTTTGGTGTTCTACAAGCTTCTTGTACCTTAATAGGGAAATTTTCTTCTGTGATTTTTGTTGAAGATGTTTTCTGGACCTTTGAGCTGGGAATGTTCTATTACTATTATTCTTAGGTTTGGTCTTTTCATAGTTTACCAAATTTTCTGGATGTTTTGTGTCATGGACTTTTTAGATTTTTGCATTTTTCTTTGACTGATATATTGATTTCTTCTATTGTGTCTTCTACACCTGAGATTCTCTCTTCTATCTCCTGTATTCTGTTGGTGATGCTTATCTCCGTAGTTCTTGTTCGCTTTCCTAGGTTTTCCATCTCAAGGATTGCCTCAGTTTGTGTTTTCTTTATGCTTCCATTTCCCTTTCCAGGTCTTGGACAGTTTTATTCATATCCTTCACTTGTTTGTGTTTTCCGGTATATCCTTAAAGGATTTATTCATGTCCTCTTCAAAGGCATCCATCATCTTCATAAAATTGGATTTAAGATCCTCTTCCTGTGCTTCATTTTCATTAGGATATCCTGGGTTTGTTGTAACAGAGTTGCTGGGCTCTGGTGGCACCATATTGCCCTGGGTGTTGTTGCTTGTGCTCTTATGCTATCTTTTAGGCATCTGGTTTTCCCTGGTGTTGGCTGGATGATCCTGATGGCAGCAGGATTTCTTGGGAAGATGGAGGGTGCCATAGTCCAGACAATGGGGGTTAGAGTATTCTACCTTGTTGGTTGTGCCTCAGGCTGACCCCACTCTGCAGGTTGTGTCCTAGGTGGACTCTATTCTGAAGACTTTGTCCCAGTCAGACCCAGCTGGGGTGGTGGCCAGATCTAACTAGGATGGATGGCCAGTCAGGGTTCCAAGCTGGCTAGATTTGGGGTCCCCAAAGGTTTCCATGGGTAGGCATCTCCTATCCTTTCCAAATAGTGGCACATCTTGGTGACTAAGTATTCAAATGCATGAGACTATAGGGGACATACTTATTCAAACCATCAGAAGGAGCCTTACATTCTTTATGTCTAATAAACATTCTCTCTCATTTTCAAAAAGCAAGTTTTGCCCATCTAACTTCTGTATTGTTGACAAAATATACAATACTATCTGTTGCTAAAATTCCTTTCCTGAGGAGACATAAAGCAATGTTTACTCCTCCTCCTGAGGTCTCCACAACAGAGGCACAATTCCATCCAAGTTCCTTCTGGGGAACAATGAATTTATTGGGCTTCTGTACAGAGGCTAGGTAAGGGTTAAAATGATGTGGTCCCTCTTCCACCCTTCCACCAGCAGGATGTGAAAAGCCTTAGCCAGTAGGGATGAAGGCTTCTCCAGTAGTCAGATGGAGCCCACCTCTAGAAACTCCCATACACTAGAGCCCCCTCCCACAAGCCATGTGCTGAGTTGCCAGACGGCGGTGAGCATCTGGGTACTCAGAGGAGAATCTCATGCCTTACACCACTTCTCTCTGCAGGGGTAAACTGTAGAGCAGCTCAGCTGGTATAATCTTTTATAGGGGGTCAGAGAGGACCTGAACTTTCCAAAATGGCAGTTACTTGGGTTGAAATCCAAACTCATTCCATCATTACAGACAAGAAAGCCTTTTTTTTGGAAAGGTGTTTTTCCTTTATAATCTACAATTCACTTTTCAGATATATTTTCTCAGTATAATGAACAAAATCCTCAGTTTGGCTCCAGTCTGATATTTGTATCCTGCTCCATGTCCCAGTACCTATGAACATCATTTGAGGTCTGATGGGATGGGTCCATTTCAATCTAGAACGACAAGCAGGTGAGACTGTGTAGAGGGTACTTACCTTCTTACAGGACACATTCCCAAAGTTAACTTGTTTCCCACTTGTTTCAGTAGCCACAATCAGGTCACAGGGAGCTGAGAAATACAGTTTTCCCAATTTCTATCTCTGCAAAGCATTAGGAAGTACAAATAAACACACTTCCTTTTGGCTTAGCTCATGGAATAAGTAGCTGCTATCTAAATAACAAGCTTTCATGGGAAGACAAACTAAGTTCATTGGAGGGACCTTCACTGCACTTTTTCAAAGGACTTTAGTACTACATGAAGTGGTACTACCTCTTTGATTACAAATACTTCAGCTACAAACTTTGTATTAAGGCTGTTAAGACAACTTATCCTCATTAGGATCTATTACAAAGCATTCATTCTTCATGTGTACCTTGGCTGTTTTGCTTTTTTGGTTCGTGTAGATACAGATTTTTGTAAATGACAAAAGCAACTGGCAGGTAATGTATGTCCCATGTGAGACCGGGGTCAACCCAGAGTCCTAACTTTATATTGTCTTTTTGGCTCAAAGGCCTTTGATAGCCTCCTAATTACCAGTATTTTAAACGTGTAATCCAAATTCACTGATCTAACCTCAAGGAATATTTCTAAGGGAGACAAGAATATTTTCTTTTTTTTTCAATCAGCATGATTCTTAAGTTGAAGTTGTAAGATTATTTACAAGTACATTTTATTTCAACTAAATTAAAAACTTTAAGTAAATACTGGTTAATTTAAAGGGCATGGCCCCTATTCAAAGACTTTATAGTATACTAAGGATATCAAGTATACACTTAAAAAGGATAAGTTCATTGCATTCCCGTGAAACACAGCTCTTAAATGAACTTGACTTGCGAAGGCTGCAGGCAACAGGGAGGAGAGACAAAGGGGAGGAACAGTAGCCAGAATTTTAGCAATCTGTTGCTTTGTAACATTACTCTTGTAAACAGAAAACTCATTAAATGGGGATAGTACTTAGGAGTAAAATGTATTATAAAAGTAAAGTATGCAGCTTTTAAATGTAAATAAACAGACTTTGTCAACCACTTAGAACTTTAAATATAATCTGAGAGGCTGGATTTTAAGTATGTAATGCTTTTAGTGCTTTAATGCATTTGGCAAAAATCATTGTGTTTATTATTGCCAGCTGGTATTGAGTTCTTGTTGTTTGGTTGGTTTTTGTTTTTTAAGACAGAGTTTCTCTGTGTGACAGCCCTGGCTGTCCTAGAACTATATCTGCAGAGAAGCCTGGTCTTAACCTCTCAGAGATCCACTTGTCTCTGCATCCTGAGTAGTGGCATTAATGGTGTGTGACACTATACTCAGCTGGGATGAGTAGTTTAAGTTATTTTTCTGTTCAAGCTTTTTGCAAAGCCTCAGTAACTTAAGATGAATAAGCAGAGTATTTATTATTATTTTTCTATCTCCAAGATTAAGTACATTTTTCATACACTTTGTGGAAAACATTCTGATGGGAACATATCTGTGTACTTTGGTAAAAAGTTTCTCCTTGTAAGATCAATGGTTAACAAAAGTCACTGAACATAATGACTTATGTTATAGAATTTTAAGCAACTGCATCCCAAAATTAATTTTAAGACACTGATAACACTCTAGATTGCAAAGGAGAAATAAAGATGTTATTCTATTTCTCTAGGAGATTCTTTCAGAGTTTAGAAAGCTTATATAGTCCAATGCCAACTTGGATCACAAGATGTTACTGTGATTACAATGCACACTAAAACTAATATGCAAACAGCAGAAATAGAAAACATGCAAGTTGCCAGTATCAAGATGAGACAAGGCATTTCACAGCTGTACAGAGAGCTGAAATAAGACAAATGCTTCACAAGGGTGCCTCACAGACCCTGGGAGACTTTAGTAATAGTCAAGGCTCTACACCATCCTTCTAGCTAACTCTACTTACTTAAGAAACTCACCCAACTGAACTTGGCACAAATGAGTTTAATTATCATAAAGTGCATCAGTTGGCTAAATACATATAAACAAAATCAGCCATAGTACAGCATAACATCTTCACATACATAGAAATACATATGGAACACCAGGAGTCAAGCTACTCAGGAACTTTGCAGTATATATGGTTATTTATTTATTTTTCTTTTTCTATAACTCACTTGCCTCAAAACTGTAATATATTTTGAAAGAATATGCCTTGATTAGCAAAAAGAGGTAGTGTTCTGAATGAGGCAAACCTCAGTGAATTTATGGGTAGAAAATTAAGTTGAAGATTATGCAGAAAATATCCAAGTATAATATATTAATAAACCAGGACACTTACAGTAAGTATCTTGACATTAATTAATCATCATCTGAATCAAGGCTATTTTATCGCTTTGCCTATCTAATTATAGCTCTTCAAAACACATTATCTTTGGTTCTAGAAAGTGACCTTCTTTTAAATAGTATTAACATTTCAAATAAGCAATTTTTATCTAGAGATGATAGACACATTAATATTTCAAATTGGATTCTTATTTATCTTTCCTGTGGTGTTCACTGATTTAAACTTATATTATGTCTGAGATAGACATTACCCAGATTCTAACATGCAATTAATTTTCACCTAGTATAAGTGGTGATTTAAGACAAGCAAGCACACACACATACACACGCAAACACAGTAGTTTGGAGCAATATACAGGCAAGACACTAATAATTTATATAAAGTATTTAAGAATATGGGCCCTGATAATAATTCTGGTTTTTTTTCAATGTAGCAAATACAATGCTGGATAAAAGACACTGAAAGCAGCAGTGAATATAGTTCCTATTCCAATAACTTAAAAAAACAACTTTATGTAAAGTGTCTACACGTGCATTCTTGTTCTCTTCTGTTTCCGTCTCTTAGGGCGGTCTTTGCCACTCTGCTGAAATGACCAAGAGGAGGGAGTGGCCATCAGCCATCAGTGTGTTAGTCATCTTCAGTAGTATATGCCAACTGTGCAACTTCTATGTCTGCTATCACACTTCCGCCTTCTCTGGAGTTGAAGTGTGGCTTATGATCAGCTCTGTAAAGAAAGGGAGTATGCTAGTGAAGGGGACAGATACATGCTATCATTTTGTTACCTTCTCATAGAAAGGATACTTATACATTTAATGCAATATAATCATAGTTCAACCGCAAGATTGAGCTGTAGACAAGCCTGTAAGGCATTTTCTTAATTCGTGGCCATAGGGAAGTGTCTAGTCCATTGTGGGTGATGAAATACATGGGCTAGTGGTCCTGGGTTCTGTAAAAAAAGCAGGCTGAGCAAGCCAGAGGAATCAAGCCAGTAAGCTGCAACTCTCCTGTGGGACTGTGTAAGGGTACCTTGGTTCTTGGCTGGGCATGAGCCTAGAACCCTGAGACTCCAAGGGAGAAATGGCAGGTGTTCGGCTACGTCCCAGAACCCAGAGTCCTGAAACTCAGTCTCCTCTCCATAGACCTACATTGTTCAGTCACATAGGCCATTACAAACCCCTCCCAAAGTGCACAGGTAGAGGGTGTGACTAGAGGCCTCAGGCTCTAGGGATTTACATACTAATGAAGGTCAGAGGGTGGAGCAAATTAAGCATTCTTCCCAGAACCTCCCCCTTTCTCCCTCCCTATTTAACTCAAGTCTGCCCTGAGTTTCAGGAGGGTAAGTCCAGATCCATCCACCATGAAAATAAACCTTTCTAGAACCAGCCTCCAGCCTTTAGAACCCCAGACCTTTCTCCTGTATGTGGGACCCGCAGTGTGGAAAGCCTCCGGGACACCTCCACTGCGGCCTATTTTCCCACACTCTCCATGGCCTCTACATCAGCCCCTGCCTTGTTTGAATTCCTGTCTTGACTCCGTTCAATGATGAACATAAGCCAAGTAAACCCTTTCCTCCCCAGGTGGCTTTTGGTCATGAGTGTTTCACTACAATCATGGTAACCCTAACTAAGACAATTATATACCTAGATTCTTCATCCAAGACATTCCGATTGACTTGAAGTACAGAGGACTCCACCCTTAGGATCTGTCCACCTTCTGCTCTTGACACATACAGTGATGCTCCAGGTTCTAAGGACAATGTTCTAAAGGTAAGTTACAACAGAAAAGTTATTTCTTCTGAATAAGAACAGTGTGTCTTCATTGTCATGCAAACATGCAACATTCTTAGACTTCAGCTAAGTCTTCGGAGTCATGTGACTATTAACTGCTAAATGAGGGAATTGATAGTGAAATCATCAACTGTAATAATTCAGAACCTTTCCCACATGCATTCAGCATATACTGATGGGAAGGCAAACTCCAGCTTTTGTAGTCAGAAGTTTGAAGAAGTCATGTCACGATGGTACATGGAAACACAACATTTTAATCAGCTATAGGTTTATTTTCCTGAGGTTTCTCACCCTTAAATGTTCAGGCTCCTACATTCAATTAGTTTATAAAGAAGTAGGCCAAGAGTCAAGGACTTTCAGAATCAGAAATTTCATAACATATTAACATCTAAAGGACACTGAGGCTCCAGTGTGAAGAGTCAGACTAGCCAGACTGCAGACACATGTGTCATGACCCACCTGATTCTGGTCTCTAATGCATCTATGTGAAGTTGCTTTTCCCCAAGCAGTTTCTTCAGAGATTCCACCTCTTTTTGCTTTTCAAGCAGTTCTCTCTGTAAATGGTAGTTAGTCTCTTCTAAAGTCTCACAGAAAGCCTTTACAAAGAACAGGAAGGCAAAGGAAAAAAAAATTATGTACCAAAGCATTACCTCTCTCAAAAACATTATTGAAGAGTCAGAACACAGACATCAAAGTTGTAAAATCAAAGTTGTCTGGGTAAAAATCCAGACAGTTTGTTCTTCACACTTATCTTTTTAGATTACTACTATTTTGGCACTCAGTTCCCATGCATCAGGGGTACCTGTAAGTTCTCTTCCTTGAGAATAAGTAGAGTAGCAAACACTGAAGATGGATATATAATTACAGGTAAAGTAAGATAGTATCATTTAAGAAAATGAAGAATAGATAATCTGAATAAACCATTTATCAAACACAATAGAGTTGGTTATTTAAACTGATAAACTAAAGGAATTACCAGTCAAATTAGTCTTACAGGTACGTTCTATGAAGACTGAAGTAACAAAAGCTATTAACAGTATTCAAGTAGCTCTGGAGAACAGAAAAAGAAGAACTATTCCTGAGCTCAGGAAACTAGAATAATCCTGACACTAGAGATAAAAAGGAAAACAATACATTCAGTAATTTGATCTAAAATCATTATCATCTAAATTCAGCAATTAAAAATGAAAATTTCTTTATCATTTGAAAGTCTATGAATATAATTTATGCTTATGTAAATAAAACCATTAAGCACATGGAAACATATGCCCTATAACATAGCAAAGTAAAAATAGGAAAATATCATGTATGATATTAGGGAACAGAGGAAAAACTGTGGATATTAGTATTGTAAGATTATAATTACTAATACAGCCAATTCAAAAGGATCTACAAAGATACAGTAGGTATATGAAATAAATATACAAAATCCATCAATTCAATCGTAAAAATTTAGATTATAAACCAACTGTCAACAGAATGATGAAATATAAATCCTGTCTTGAAAGTTTAAGGAGAAAAAAAAATCAAACCTTTACTGAAGATATTCTCAACTAATATGCAATAGGATTTTCAAGGAATTCACAAGTTTATTATAAAATTTTCATGAAAGAATAAATAGGTAATTTTGAAAAACAAAACAACAAAACCAACCCCAACATGGAAAAGAACCTTTGCGATGCAACTTTTAAGCTTCTAAAGCTACTATAATTAACTGTACAGAATTGGCAGGAGGAGGCATGAACTGGAACAGAGCTGACTGGTCACACACAGGCAAGGTGAATGATTTATAGTTAACTCATGAAGGAAAGTTAACACTTTAACACGTGGTACTTGGATGAATGGTCATCCACATAGCAAAGCCAAGTCAATTAATGTATTGATGCAAAAAGCAAGTTTTACTGTCAAAAATGATTTACAGATTACACTTGTAACCTGGAGTGCAGTAAAATAAAAATCACAGAAACTATGATGAAGTACGGTAATGGGGCAATTATAGAAGTGGCCTATGTAGCCATTAGTACAGAATATCCACCTGGTAACCAAGAATTAAACCTAGCCTAGAGGAGAATAGTAATAGTATAAGAGTGATGGGAAACATTGCTGACAAGATGTGTCAACTGACAGAGCAAAGTTTGAGAATAACTCTCCAAATGTAATGAAGAACACTCTATTTGAAAGGGATGGAAATCATGAGCTCTATGAGTTGAAAAAGTAATAATGCTAACTGTTGTATAGTGTAATACATCTACCTAAAATAGAACTTTTCAAATACATTCTAGGTCAAAATAACAAAATGAGATAAAACTCAGAGACTACATATGCTGCAGAGACAAATACCACAGTTATTAAATGAGAAGACCAATAACAACTCTCTATAAAGCAGAAACTAGATCAAGGGTTGTTAAATGCATCTGATGTATGCAGCATTCAACAAAACAATAGGATATCATATATATATGAAATATGATAATGTGTATGAAAAACAACAATTATTAGAAACTATCTCTAAATGACCTCGAATAATATACAATAGTGACCTTTGAAGCAGCTTGCATGTTAGGTATACTAAAAAATTAAAAAAATTAAAGGTATATTTATTACCCAGTAAATCAGGAATTTTAATGAGAAAGAATGACAAATAGAAGCAAATGAAAATTCTGGAGTTAAAAAACTTCAAGGACTAAAGTACAAATGAGTAAGACACATTCAACAGTAGACCTGATAGGACAGAGCTGTGAACTTCTAAACTCAAAAGATAAACCTATAGAAACAACCCAATCTTGCAAACAAAGAGAATATATAAGTGAGTAAAACTAACTGGAGAAAAATCAACACTTCAGAGTTACGCAACCAGGTGAATTTCTGAGTTGGAGGCCAGCCTGGTCTACAGAGTGAGTTCCAGGACAGCCAGGGCTACACAGAGAAACCCTGTCTCAGAAAAAAAAAACAAAAAAAAACAAAAAAAAACCAAACATACACAAAAACAGAGTTATGCAACCAAGTGAACATTAACAAGGAGACTGGGGTGAGGGAGGAGGGGCTGCCCAGGACCTGAGATCCCAGCCACCACACCTCCAGCCACCAGGCCCAGGAAGCATGTGTGTGATGAACATAGGGCCACGTGTTCATGTATCCCAATCAGATTATTACAAGTCCAAAGCAGATCTTCCAAACAAAGCAGAAATATCCATCATATACAAAAAAATGACAATAAAATTAAAGGCTGACTTTTCCTCTAGATTGAAAGTGAAGACAAGAAATGACCCATTCAAGGGGCTGGATGAAAAATAATCTGGGAGAAAAAGTAAGTTTTGTAATGTCACACGTTTGTGAGGGCATAGAGAAATAGAAACTCTCCTTAACTACCAGTAGGAAACCACTCACATAAAACCGTCTAGTAGTTTAAAAAGTTAAACATCAGGATGCATTACAAGAAAATAATTCCTTTCCCAGGAGGTAACTCAAGAGAAAGGAAAGCATCCATGTATCAGTGTTTTAAAGAAATTGTCCATAGTGACTTAGGATGGAATAAAACTGCAAACTATGTAAGTACCATCCAGATGGGGGCCAGGGAAATGCAATTAGTGCATGCATTAAAAAAATGAAAGAAGATTGAAAAGTGGTGATGGAAGCTATCCAGTGGGATAGCCTTTAAACATGCTGGGTGAAGGAAAGCAGGAAAGATCAAATATGTAAGCTTTGTCATGCACATCATATACCCAAAAGATTATGCACATTGTACGTGCACATTATTGTATGAAACAGAAAATGCAAATTTATTGGGAAGAAAAGCAGATTATGGGTTGTGTTGGGCTAGGGGTGCAGACTGTAGAATGTTTTTAGAAAGTTTTTTGAGGAAATGTAACTATTCTAAAACTAAATTTTGATGATACCACAGCTGTATAACTACTAAAACTTACTAAGCTGTATATTTACAATGAAATAACAAAATAACAAATGAATAAAGCTTTTAAAGGTTTTACTTCAATAAAGCTGTTTTTAAAAAAAGCTACAGCATTTATTCAGACACAAGTGCTACAGTTTAACTGCACAGAACTACAAGCCTACCAATTAAATTGGTTTCATTTAAATGCCATTAAACATTTGGGGGTAAACTTGCATAAAATTCTAGCTTATCTATTATTACCAAATCTGCTTTGTGAATCTAGCCTATTGCTTCAAGAAATGGACCACTTTAAAGCGTCAATTATTGTAATTTGGGTATCCTCAAACATGAGCTGAATTGCTAACAAGACAACCCCATCTACCTCTGAAGAGCAGCTCAATTTGAATGTAACAGTAGGTTCCTCACTTGCATACCTTAGAAAGGGAACGCTCATCATAAAATCATAGTACCAAATGAAGTAAATCTAAATTCCTGTAGCATTTTATTCATTTTTTGAAGCAGTAAAACTAAGTAGAAAGGATTTAATTTTAGATTTTTATTCATTACATGCTACTACAATTTTTATCTGTTCACTAAACTAGGTCCATGTTTTTCAATGAAAGAAACCTTTGATTCAAATATTAAAAGCTGCCCATATAAAATCACTGTAGTTTTAACTGATAATAATTTGCTGTTTGCCGATCCATCAAAGAAACAATGTAGTAATTGTACTGTACTATTTATTTTTCTTTCACGTGACACATAATACAGCACTTACCCTGCTTTCTTCTAGGCTATCAAATGGACCTGGTGGATCATCCAGACAAAGAAATTCTCTCACTGCAAGGCTTTTCAAAGGCAAAAAAATTAGCTGGCATACAAATAAATTTACAAGACAGCAGAACACAAAAGACACACTGAAGCTATACAGCGTGTGAGGCAAATGATTTTGTAGATAATATAAAAACGAACAATTTGTGTCTTTACATAAGTAGCCACATGCAAATACCAAACTACAAAGCACACAAAGGTTTTACTAAAGTTATTTGATCTTACAAACGTAAATAAAAACCCCAAATTTCCTCTTACATACAGACCATATCACAGTCAGCACAATTCAGAATAATGGTAGAGGACAGCAGTCTGAGTAGCAGACCCACTCTTGACTTTCAAGGAGGCAAGAGTACCGACAGCTGCACAGGGGTCACCTTGCTATGAAGGAATGCAATTCTTATTTTATATTCTCCTTCTAAGGTCTAAGAAGCCTTTACTCTGAAATACCTTAAAGACTGCCCTTGCTATGTTTATTATTTCAATACACATTCCCCCAGATATTAAGAAGAAAACTTCTGACCATCTTTTAATTAGCAATCGTTTTATATAATGAAATATACCCATAGATATACTTTGTATCATCAGTAGTGTGTAGCAGGATATTTATTCTGCTACATTGTATTTACAGTGGAGTTCCCTGATTAGGCAGAAGAGGAGGTGGAGCTGGGAGAAGAGAGGACGGGGAGGGGATAAAAAGAGGAAGGGGAGGGGAGAAAGAGAAAAAGGGGAGGAGAAGAAGGAGGTTATGGACCATGGAGAACCACGGATGGGTCGAAAGCTGTCCTGGGCAGCAACTTCTATCAAAAGGTTAGATATTGGGTAACAACTCTAATTGTGTGGGCCTCTTGTTGATTGAGCATTTCTAAATATACAAATCCTTTAGATAATCACTGGACTTTAAGAGTCTCATTTCTACCGTGTAATGCGAGGATGGCAGATTCTGTCTAGGGTTCAGCCAAGCTTTGTGGATGCATCGTGGTAGATTGACACAGCCATCTCCCATGCTGGCGTCTCATGGGTCTAGTGGTGGCACACTTGACCTCTGGCCGCTTCTAGCTCTGGTGTGCATGGCTTCTGGTCGTTTCTAGTGAGGAGCATGGCGGGCAAAGCTAAGCAGAGCCACTGGGATGACTAGACAGCTAGCCCGTGCCCAGGCTTTTCTAAATACCCCCACGGCAGGGGGTTAAGACAGTGGACCACCAAACTCTCGCACAACAAACACACTCTCTTCCAAACAGCAACTGCAGGCCTAAGAGAAAACTTGACATAACTTGACATATATGTGTAATTTTTTTCTTTTTTTTTGTCCAGCAAGGTGCAATTTCTTATTTGTAAAAGCCAAGAATATGATTAACTGACACACTATATAAAGGACATGCCATACTGTGTTGAAAAGAGAATAGGATTTTGGGGTCCTATTGGGCCAGAGAGGTTTATAATGACAAAGCTGTGTAATCATGAAGAGGTAAGTTGGATATTCAGTGAGCTCTCTTTAAAAGAAAAATAGGAATACAAAAAGTAGTATTAAGAAAATAAAAGTTCAAAGACAGAACAAAGAAGCTGATGGTAAGCAGACTCTGGAGTATGGAGGAAGGAAGGGACACATGGACGGTCTTCACTGTGATGCAGCTGAATCAACCACCTACTATGCTGTTTGTCCCCTTTATGCTTCAGGTAACAACAAGTGATGCTCCGTTTCTGTTTTGTACAGAAACCACCCTGTGAGTGAATAGGTTATTTCTTGTACTAAGTAGTAAATTTGTCTCCCTAAAACTTCTACTTATGAATCTTCGTTCAGCTCTTCGAATCAATCAGGGTACCCCAAATCGTTTACATGACACCACCAATGATTGAGGATGGTCCTCATGTCCTCCAGTGCTTCATTTTCTAGAAGCATCACCAATGCACTAACACCTGTACACTGCGTCACAATGCTCTCCCACTCAGCTGCACTGAAAGGCAAGGCACTTCTCTATCTCTGAAATGTTATCAAAGTCTATACAGAAAAATGACCTCTTCAGTCACATAGTGCAAGCGGTAGAGACAGACCCTAAATCTGTCTTCGGAATAAGTCTGCACCCCTTTCTATCTGAAAATGATTTTGTGTTATGTATTGGTTAAGTTAAATACTTCCTTGCAGGCCACCCTTCTCTGAACACATCCAATTCGTATTACCACTCTCAAGTTATGGTATTGAGAATACTGCAAATGGTTTAACAGCACAAAGGAGAAGAGGATTACCACTGATGTAGAAATTATAACCCTACCTACCAATTCTGTCTATGATGTACCCACAGGTGGCTAAGAGTGAAGTGAGGCTTCTGAAGTAGTAGGAAGTGTGGTACAGGGAGCTTAGGCAGATTCTGATCACCTGGCACCTGGAAGCCTACTAGAATCTGTACTAATCAGTTTGGTCCTTTGTGACCCATAGTTCAAAATTCCATCTACAGTTCCTCTAGCAAGAGGGAGTAGAGCTTAGGTATCAGAGCTGGCATAGAACAATTACCTAGACTAGTGTTAACTTTCTTTACGACACTCAAGCAACCTATATCCTTGTATTTAGAGCAGTGTCTCATGCTGACCACAGTCTACTCATGCCGACTGCTATCCTGGATCAGCCTTCCCATCCCAACCTGACTCTTATGCTTCATGGTCCAGCGTATTTATTATTATCCACAAATGCTTCGCATTAGCTGCCTCCCCCTTCCCCCCCAACACATCCTACTCTTTCCCTGATAGTCTGGTGTAATGTTTGAAAGCTTTCACCCCACAGGACTTCTCAAGGTTTAACTGGTAAAGAGTTTAAGAGGAGAAAAACACTGGGAATAGGATGTGCAATAACTGTGAAGACTTAGAACAGTAAACATTGCTCGGGCACACAGGATGAAAGGATGTCAATGTAGCAGACAGCATTAGACAGCTGTGCTTTAACTGACATTGTGCAAATAACTCAACTGCACTTTACAAATCAAATTTCATGCTGTTCCCAGCATATAACCTGTAGGCTTGACTTCTGTAGTTTGATTAGAAAATTCTCTTTCATCTGACAAATCCTTCTTAACTGTTTCAAAGATGGGCCAAATATCATCATTTCTTTAGAAACCAGCTCAGATGTCATCCTGTGGTAAATGTTGACATTTCTTCCACTCACAGATGTATTCTGCCCATTATCACTTTTGGGGACACATCTTCTCACTTAGATTTAAACCAGGACTGGCGCCTAGCTGATCTTTGTATAGCCATACTCCTACACAATGAGCACTACGTAAATATTTGTTGAGCAGGTAAAATTTCTAATAAACCCTGTTATCATGAAAATAGTCCGTTTGTTTTTGCTTTGTGTTCTATAAATAGATCTGAATACAACACTCTCCATACTTTTAAATTAGCATTTCTTAATTTCCTTTCCTCTTCTCTCCACTTTGGCCTGTCCCAGCTGGAGCAGTTCTAACAGCACTAAGAGCTGGCAGCTGTGGGATTAGAAGGGGCACACAGGCGATCAGAGTGCTAAGTGTGCAGTGTATCAGAAGGAAAAGCTAGAGAAGCTTAATACATGAACAATTATCTGGATGTACAAAGACACACTAAAGGTTTTCAACTGTTTTGAATGGTTTGGGTATTTTGACGTGTCTGGGTGTGTGTCTGTGTGTGTGTGTGTGTGTGTGTGTGTGCAGTGTACGCACAGTGCTCTTGGAGAGGAGCCGAGCCATCAGATACCCTGGAACTAGAGTTACACATGGTTGTCAGCTGCCATCTGGGTGCTGAAATTTGGTCCCTTGGAAGAGCAGTCAATGCTGTTAACCACGGAGTCAACTCTCCAGCACAAACACATGCACACATGTGTGAACACACACCCACATCCAGTGTCTCTTCCATAGGCCAGGGTGGGCTGAAAATTGAGGTCCCCCTGCCTCACTCCCTGAGTGCTTGGAGTGTAAAGTACACACTATATGTTTCTTTGTAGTAATCTATAAGTGACATTTAATAAAGTGTAGAAATTTTGTCTGTTCTTTTCCCCCTTGGGGGAAATTTATTCTGTTCCCTTTTCAGCATAAAGGAAATGAAAAGACTCTTCTCTCCTGTATTTTGAAATACAATAAAGCCTTTGACCTGAGATGGAGGAGGCCATGACATCTTGTACAGAGTGCACCAGGAACAGTACCAATGAGAGCAGAGCTACTATGAGTAACTTGGCCTCTAACAGGCTGAGATGCAGGCATCATGTTTATAGAAGAAACAGTCATGAAAGGTGGAGACAATGCAAAAACAAATCAGGGAAGTACTATGGCAGTTTTTGAATCTGTACAAAGCTCTTTGGCAGCCTCAGACTTACATCACATGTTCTAATTCCTCCTTTCTGATCATATATTTTCCTACCCCCAATCTCTATTTTACTTTCTAGCCATACAAATCGTACACTTCCTACAAATACACATTCCAGTACTGCTCCTCCCCTTCTAGGACGTCTACTTTAATAATCTACATCACACAGAACAGCAATTTACCAACTTCCTTCTTTTATTCAAACAGCTGCCCAAGTTCTCTATATGACATGTGACCAAGCAGTTGCAGGGCTAACATTTATGACAGATAAATCATCCTTCTCTTCACCTTCTCATGCTATTTAAGGAAACTCTTTCACTATCAGACTATGTCAAATATCATGCCGAAAAAAATAATGTATAATTTATCACAAAGAAAAGCATTCTATTTTCAGCCTAATATAAGTTCTTAAGTGGATTTCCTAGCTGTCTGATGATGTACAACAAAAGCAGTAATAGACCTAGATCAATAAATGTAAAAGTACTTCCTAAGTTTTAATAGTCCTGCATGTTAAGAAAATGAAAACCTACATTAACTTACTTGGTAAGAAATTTTCATTTTCCTGAAGTGCACATTTATGAATTGAGGAAAGCTCAGTGTGCTGTTTCAGTAATCTTTTAAAAATGTTTTTAGCTTGATTTTGTGTAGTGCCCTGTCTGCATGTATGTAAGTGTAGTATCTACATGCCTCCAGCGTAGGGCAGAAAAGTCTTATGTTGAACTGGAGTAATAGACATTCCTAACACCACCAGAGGAACTGAACCCAGGTCTTCTGCAAGAGTAACAAGTGCTCTTAAACACTGAGCCAACTCTTCCAGTTTTAGGATTTCTGAATGTCTCTAACAAAGTAATCTTCTTTTTACCTTTCTTATTACTTATTTTGTTTTGTTTTGTTTTGTTTTGAGACAGGCTCTCTCTACATAGCCCTGGCTGTCCTGGAACTCACTATATGGACCAGCCTGGCCTTGCACTCACAGAGATCTACCTTACTTTTCCTTAAGTATTGGGATTAAAGGTATGCTCCACCATGCCTGGTTTAAGTCTACTCTTTTTTGGGCACTTTTGGTCAAAGCCACAGCCCTTTGCATGTAAGATACATGTTCTCTACTGACTTTTTTTTTCCTGATAAGAAGATTTGATCAATTTAATTTCATCTATTTTATTTTTTATATGGCCTTTCTAGATGGCCCAGGCTTAACTCAAACATACAAAATCTCCAGGCTTTACTTTACAAGTGCTGGTATTCCAGGCTCCTGCACTACACACCTGGCTGCAATTCCTAACTTTTAGTGACCGAAATCTATTACTGGTAATTTAAAAAATAGTTACATTTTGCTAGTTAAAAATAAAATTATAAAAAAGGTTATTTAAAGTGGCCCCTAGAGAGAATGTAATTTAGCCCATTTTCAGTATAAAGACATATGGGGCAGCATAACAGAGAAAGCATGTATGGATTTCTTACAGGTTTTTTAAAAATGATATAAGATAAACTTCAAAGGCCTTTAATGATTTATGTACACTAGTTTTTGTTAGTGGTTTTCCTGAAATGTAAATTTACATTCCTCAAAAAATATAAATCTCTTTATAGTCTCATTGGTACAAACTCCTCTTTTCTAATGGAGTGCCAACAGTCCTGCCATTCATTCACTCATTCATTCATTCACTCATTCATTCATGAAACACTGAAAACTAACTGAGTCAGCAATGTGTGAAGCTCGGGATACTGCCCAATGAATGAAATAACCACATAACAAGATTTTAAAATGTGGTGAAAGAAAAAGAAACAAAACCAAGTAATAAAAAAATAATGTGCAAAGCAAAACATTTAGAAAGCCAAGTACCAACCAGTCTTTCTTAACTGGGATTCCCAGGAGAACTAAATTATATAGTGACGCCTTAAGTGTTATCTTCTCAATTCTTAAGACTGGTAGAAAGCTAGTATCATCCTACCTAGAAGTACAGAAGTTCATTACATACCAAAGGTATCTTAAAGCACTAGGACACAACTTTCAAACCAGTGAAGGCCTCTTACAAATACTATGAGAAAGCAGAGTCCTGGTTTTGGTAATGGAGAGGCAAGGTGTTAGTCAAAAAGGCCAGTGACATAAGGAAGTGAAGTCTATGCTGAAAGTTTGGGAATGTGCAGGAATTACAGTGGAGCAGCAGTTTGAAATGCTGCCTTTGTGGAAAACAATATACCTGAAGGCCAAGAAGCATGTTAGCGTTAGACAAAGAGGAGATGGTTATGGCAGATGCACACAGAATGGGTGAGTGGAGGAATAACAAATGCACTGCTGGAAAGACAGGCAAGGAGGCTGGGGCCAGAATGACCTCCTCAAACTGTACTGCACAAAGACCAGGGGCTGTAGTGAGCTACAGAAATACGAGTGAATGAGGAGAGGAAGATAGGAGAAAAGACTACAGCAATTAAGGTAAGACCAGTTTGCACTAGGATGAAGATGGCAGTGACAGAGGAGAAGTAGACCAATCCGGATGGGTCCTAAGGGAAGAGATTAAAGGATGTATGGAAGACGACTTGCAGGTCTACAGACAATGATGTTGGAAAGGGAGACGAATGCCTGAAGCCTATTCTTCAAGCTGAGGTAGCACACACTGAAGAGCAAGATGCTCACACAGAGTATGCAGGTCTCATGGAAGGCTGAAGGTGAGATGCATAAAGATGGAATGAAAGAACGGGAGAAAGTGATGGGTTTCTTTGTTATTTTCCATCACTGTTTGAAAAACTGCACACAGCCATGTTGTGGATTTGGTTTATTGCTTCATTATGTTATTTGAGAATTCTGCATGTAAGATACTGAGAGTCCCTGACCCCAGTTGGTTCTGATTGGTGAATAAAGTTGCCAGTGCCCAATAGGGCAAGGGGACCAAAGAAGCAGCAGAAGCACCATGCTGGGGAAGCAGAAAGATCAGGCCCGAGAAGTGCAGGACAGAGAGATAGCCAACATGTAAGAGTTGGGAATCATAGCACATGAGGGCCGCAGGCTGAGCTGGCCAGGATGGAATATAGGATTTAGTACGTCATAATTTAGATAATTTAGGAGTATCACTGGGGAGAGTGTGCTAGCCATGTGGAGGTTTGGGAGTGGCCCCGCCATTGAGCTGCTTAAAGCATTATTAACTATAAGGCTGTGCGTGTGTGTGTGTGTGCGTGTGTGTGTGTGTGTGTGTCTCGCGCACGTGTCTTTCATTTGAGAATCTAGAATATTGGCACAGGTAGCAAAGAACTCACTGCTGCGGCCGGGGAATTAGAACAGATTATTCAACTATCACAACACAGCTGTAGACTCATACTATATGTTCTTGTTCACTATAAATGCTCTCTGTAGGTTTTCAAATTTTTTCTAATAACATAAATCCTGCAAGCAATATATTTCATTAAGAGATTTTCTTATATTCAGAAGTCAAAAAGTAGAATCTTTGATCCTTCTCTACTATTCAATACGCCCAGAAATTTTATTTTACTACATGAACTAATCTAATTTCCTAATTTTTATATTACTTGGAAAAGATATAAAAAATTAGCCTCAAAATTATTTTTACATTATCCAAAAATTGACTATTATGTGAGACATTTTGTCTAAACGATTACTAACTAACATGCTTGACACTAAAATCAAGTTTACAGCTGGATTGTTTGAGGACATTGTTGCACTGATATTTTTCTCTTCACATTTAAAGTTTCAATAAAAATGAAATGCTAAATAAAATCAACTGAAAGAAAGCAAGAAAATTCCTTGTATTTAAGAAGTAATTACATTCCCACCCTCCAATATATGCTGATATGAAGTTGATCCTAAATTTATTCAGTTTAAACTTGTTTTTGAAATGATTTTATAATTTCTTACTTCAATTTGCTACATACCAATTAGCAATGTCCTTGTGAGCTACTAAGTTTTGAAGAAATGCTTGTAATCCTAATTGTCTATCTTCTAGAAAGTCCGCATTGTAATTATCTTTAAACCAGCGTTTTGGAGGAAGCGCTAATCGAAAGCCTGGAAACATCTCTTTTAACTGAAAGAGAGAGAGAGAAAGAGAGAGAGAGAGAGAGAGAGAGAGAGAGAGAGAGAGAGAGAATATATGAATGAGAGAACGTTTAACTCAGTTACACGAATGGACTATACCATAGACTATTTGAAATTAGTCATCAAACAAGCTTATGATAACTAAGCCAGTGTTCTCTGCTGCTCCTAGTTATCGCCCAGAGGTGTGTGTGTGCAGGCATTCCAGTTGTTCCACACCTTGCCCGGTGTGGCATGGCCTTTTCTACTTTCTCATGTCAGGCATCCTGGTGGATAACAAGTAGGATTTACTGCAGCTGTAATTACATTTCTGATTTCATAAATACTGTTAAACACTGCCTAACTGACTTTTTGTATCTTCTCTGGTGCATTATGTATTCAACTTTTGACTAACTTTAAAAAGTTAGGCTGCAACTTTAAAAATAGACCAACCACAAACAAGAATGGATCTATGCCCTAAGAACGAGCTCTGGCTAACAGACAATCAAATCAGTGCCTTATCCTACAACATTCAGAAACCAAGCTCTGACCAAAACTTGAATGAGCTTGGAAGCTGATTCTTCTCCAGAGACACCAGGTAAGAGTCCAGCCTGGCCAAAAGCTTGACTGTGAGTTTGTCTGGTCCTGAAGAGCAACCGCACCCCTAACCCAACCACTATTAACAAGAGTTTTAACAATGCAGCACCAATAAAACTAATATTAACATTACAGGCTTCTGTTCACTTTCCTTTTATTGTAAGAGATGCTATGTAGATTTCCTCAAACTTTTGAGGTTATATAGTCATATATGAAATAGATCAGAATGATTTTTCATAAATATGTAGCTAACTGTGCAGATGACACTAATGAGTACTATAGTAAAATGAACTACATGATATTCCCATGAAACCACAAAGACTTAATAACTTACAGGAAGCTACACACAGTGAAGAGACAGGGAACAGAACCACAACTGACAATCGAAGGCAGCTCGGGGGCTGACTACTTACTTTGTCATTAAGCCTGGAGAAGTCAGTGTATCTTCTGAAAACTACCCAGCTTTCTTCTGGGCTTTTCTTTACTAGGATTTTATATACCTAGAAAGAGAGAAAGAAAGAGAGGCAGGCAAAGGATATTGAGAGAGGGGAGAGATAGAAAGGGGGAACAGAGAAAGGAAGAAGTCAAACATTTGTAGAAAACTTTACTTGGTATGTCAAACAATTTTTATGCAAGAAATACAAAATCATTTAGAGAATCAAATGTATGGATATGAAGACAGCAAATTAAAAAAAATTAAAGCACGATCAAGACAAAATGCCACAGCACATGTGTGGAGGTCAGAGAGCAACATTCAGGAACTGTTCTCTGGTTCTATCACGTGGGTCCTGGGAACGAACTAAGCCACGAGGCTTGGCAGCAAGCACTTTAACTCACTGAGCCAACTCACCAGCTTGGATCTACACCGTAGCAGCACCAACTTGGAGGTTAAGCGTCAATATATGAATCTAGGCATATACAAGCATTCATACCCTAGGATGCTATTAATGAGTACACTTTCCTTCATACAGTGGGTAGGTGAGTGTAAAGAAATAGCCATCAAGTTGTAATTGGTACAATGTCTCTTCCTAGTCCAGCAGTATAACTGCATTCTATGTACTAGACTCTTCAAAACTCCTGTCGACTGTTTTCCTTGGAGGGCCTTTCCTCCAGGCACTCATTAATAGCATGAAGCAGCAGAATAAACACAAAAACTATACAGTTCAAGAAAATCAAAAACCAAACTGTTTGGTTTAATGTAACTTTAGCAAGGTTAATGATAAACACATACAGGCCAATATACACAAGCACACGATATTAAAGTATTTAAACCAAGCTGGGAATGGTGGCCCATGTCTAAGCCCAACACTTAGGAGCAGAGGGAGGCAGGTCTGCATGAGTTCAAGGCTAGCCTGGTAAACACAGTGAGTTCCAGGAACAACCAGGACTACATAGAGAATCCCTGTCTCCAAATACCAAACAAACAAACAAACAAACAAACAAAAAATAAAACCAAATCCAAAAATATTAAAGCTGGATAGACTTGAAAAACATTAGTTAAGAAGTGGAAAGCAAATGTGGACCTCTTCTACGAATATCAATACAGCAGACGGAGATCTGACTGCAAGGCCTCTGCATGGTCATTTCAAACTATTATTAGGAGGAATTCAAGACAAATATTGATGGGTTCATCAGATATTTAAGGACAGTACTGTGAATACAATGTTCTTTCCAGCCGCTTTACAGACATAACAAATCTCAGTGCATAGGGAGAACAGCACAGGCTATCCAGAGAAACAACAGTGTGCTGAAAGTACTGGGTATCAACATCTGCTGACTGCTTCACTAATTAGGACTGTGGCACTGGTAAAAGGCAGAAAAGTGGCACACAGAAGATTCACCTTTATGATATGCCACAGGAAACACTGGAAATGAAGGCTTTTAGCTATGTGCCTGATTAAATGATTTCCAGAAAAAAAATAAATGGTTGAGCCTTTCATCACAACATGAACTTAAGAATCACTCCTGGATGGTCTGCAGATATAAATGTTAAAGTTTATAACAAAAAACTGTTAGACAAAAACATGGGCAACATGTTCACAGCATTATAGGAGGTACAGACTGCAGAGAAGTGCTAGCCAGAGCCTGGTCTAGAACACAGAAAACTGCAAAATGAAGATGTACAGAACGTACAAGAAATCATCCGAATAGCCAAAAAGGTTTGAGTGTTTTATGTAACTAGTCATTAAGTTACTCACATTTTATATAAACTAGAAAACATAAAATAAGAAGGAAGGAAAAGCCAGCACTAGGGAGGTGTGAATCGGAAATCCCACACTGCAATGATACCCCACATACAGAGCATGGCTCACCAGTGTTTTCCAATGCTGGGCTATAGAACTAACAACTTTACTCCTAAGAAGATTATAAATGGAAATGTGTACATGGACTTCTCAAGTGATCGATACTAAATGATCACAGCAGTAGTATCAGAAAGAACCTCAAAAACAAGTATTGCCAGCAATAAAAATGAGCTACCTAAATTTATGCAAGATTAAGGGTGACTCTCATAAACATAACGTCAGAACAAAACTGGATCCCAAAAACTATATGGTCAAGAATCTGAAGTATAGGCTTGCCTTAGTCAGCACACAAAAGCAAATACTTACAGTAAATTTGGCCCGCTCCTCCATAACCTCATAACCTAGAATTGTAGGTGTTGAAGGTCTATCTTCCCAATTCACTGTATCAGGATGCTGTTCTTCAGTGTCTCTTGGTCTAGTGGAATATTCAATGGATGAATCTGTACCTGTAAATTTAGTCCTAATGAGAGGACTGCCACAGACTGATGATATATTGTCCATCTGATCCTGGACATTAGTCTGCTTAAAACTGCCCACATTTGAGTCTTCTATCTGGCCTTTAGAAGAGTTTGAGCTTGTTGACACACTACCAAAAGAAGAACTCCTTTGATTTCTGTTGTTTGTAAAGCTGGATGCAGAGTTTCCTATTGGCATTGGAACTGGGACATAAGGGGTTGCCATCTTCTTTGGTCTTGGCAACAAACTTGTTCACCTTTGAGTCCAAACACTTAAAGAACAACCAATATGCAGTTCATTGTTTTCTTCTTAGGAATTCACTATCTAAGAATGAGAAGGACATATTGAAGGATTAGTCTTAAACCTAGAACTCAATCCAAAAGAAAACAAATTCTCTTAATTTGTGACACTCAAGTTACTTATGAAGACATATGTCTAATGCCATCATTTAATCTGATCTATCTCTGTGGACTCTTGTTTACACGGTAAAGAGAACAAACTTGTTTTACATCTCTTTTCTTGACCCTCATGATATACATCATTTTTTTTTCGGTCTACTTTCCTTTGTTTTTTGCAATATTCATTTTAAATGGACTTAATCCCAATATACATACAAACATATTCCCTGTCCACTTTCACCCAACAAAAAAAGGAAGAAGAGAAGTTTTATCATCCTGGTAGTACTATATGCAAAAAAGTCATCCATTTTACTTTTTTATACAATTACTGAAACTTCCAAGGATTTATACAGGCTAATCATAGTCAGAAGTTTAGATTATTATTAAGGAATGCTCTTTTATTTTATTTGAGACTTGCAAATGCTATGCATGTATTCTAAATCTCTTTCCTTAAAAAAAAAATGTTAATTTTTAGACAGGGTCTCACCTAGTTGCTGCCTGTGAAGTTGCCCAGGTAGGCTTTGACTTTTGTTATTGCTGCAGCCTGCAGAGGTGCTGGGATACACACCTGTACCACCACAAGGCCAGCAACAACTGTTTTGAAAGTAGCAGTTTTTAAAACTTAGAATCAAATATATTTCAAAAGTAAACTTGATCAAGTTAATGAAAAAAAGGGGGTGGGGGGGGGCAATCAGGTTTACAGTCAGCCAAATTAAATGATTAGAACTTTTGCTTTAGCTTCTAGAGGATTAATTCTCAATAACCCAAGGTCCAAAAGATGGTTGTATTTTATGTCAGAATAACTTTGTAGAATAAAGAAGTAATGCTTTACCATTACATCCTTAGGTAATAAACTTAGGTAATAAAATGTCAGAAATTTAAGTACAGACCCGGAGAAATGACAGATCTATTTATACACAGCAACAGGGGATCTACCAGCCCAACTTTATTTGCTCTACTCCTAGCAAGCTGTCTCCTCTGGACGTGGGAAGACGCTGAAACAGGGTGTTTAACCCCATGTGGCCAGTGCAACCTTCCTTATGCTCGAATGTTCAAGAAACTTGAGCTGCAGATTCACCTCTTGGGTTCTTCCTGATCCCCCGTCCCCTCCCCAAAAGAATAAGTGAGCAGGATTCTCCTAGTTCCCAGCGCTGGCCTCTGACATCTGCCACCTGAGGCCCTGGGCTGCCGAGGGCGGCCTAAGTGTGCGCCCCGGGATTCCCACCCGCGGGAGTGCCGAGCCTGCGGAGGGCGTGTCGCGTTCTTCGGGGGCGCCTGACGTCCGTCCCCCGGAGGATGCTCCCGCGCTACCTGTGAGATGGGTGACAGCACGGTGGCGGAACGCAGGCCTGGCGGGGCGGTGTGGTCGGCGCGGGCCGCGACCCCTCAGGCCGGGCTCCGGCGCCTCCGGTCTTCCCGGGAGACCGCAGGTCAGGCGCGGCCAGGGGTGCGGCGGGCTCCGGGCTCCTCCGCGTCCCCGCAGCCTCCCGCGCCCCGCCGTCCCGGCGCCAGGTCCTACCTCGGCGCGCTCTGCGACCCCGCGCTGTCAGGTGAAGGAAGGCGGCTCCTCTTCGACTGCGGCGGGTCGCGTCCTGCCCCGGCACTCGGACTCTCACGTGACCCTCCGCCCCAGAGCACCCGCTCCGCTCCGTGCCGAGGCTCCGCCACACTGCTAGTTCCCGCGAACCGGAGGGAAGGGATGGCCTGAAGTGGGAGGAGGAGGGATGCCGCTCCCGGAAGTGACGTCACACCACGGCGCCGCCCCCGGAGGGTTACAGTAGAATTGTTGGTCCCAGTCTCTGCAGTGGCCCGAACAAATCTAATTCCGTCACAAGTAATCGACAGTTTTTTCACAGACTTCATTACTAAAAGTGAATTTCAGAGAAATGGGGATACAGTATCTAGTTTGCCAAGTAGGTGACAAAAAGACTTCAATTCCCAGGAGGCACTTTGTGTAACAAGGTTCAGGCTAGAGCTTTGCATCATGGGACTTGTAGTTATTTCTGGTTTGGGGCTCTAGAAGGTCATATTCCATAACTAGCATCTCTTTGATGGATTGAAAATTGATCTGAAGACTAGGTAGATAGAACACTATTTTATTGTCTATTCGTCCCTGTAATTTAGGACTATGGTAAAGATTCCCGAATTTCTTAGTAATTTATCCCAAGTGAAAACAGTATTAGGCTGCTTAGATTTGCTCATTTGAAAACCTATAATGTTTCAGCAACACTATTATTTAATGATTATATATCAAAGTTTACAGAACCATTTATCAATAAAATTGGGCAGTCTGATTTAAAGATTATTACATGATTTCTAGGGTTTTGGAGCAATACCAGGAAAGGGAAAATTGAGAGTGGTGATTCCAAAATGGTTATATGATTTCTGACAAAGGCATAGCTTTTATTGGAGAAATAAGTATGAGTGAAACGGAATTCTTTGAAAACTTAAAGGTAGTTTTCAGGATGAAATTGACAATTTTATCCTTGAGCAATATCATTAAATAAGTGAAGAAAAAGTAAAGCAAAGAAAAATGAACCTTGGAATATTTTCCTTAATATGGATAGGGCTACAGGGGCCAAGGAGAGAACAACGTTCAAGATATAAGTGTTTACAGGTACCATAATTTGAAGAAAGATGAAGATCTTGTAAAGGTTGTTGGAATTGTTCAAGAGTAATTTTTATTTTACAGATTATTGAATGGAACATAGCAGGATATACATACATATACACACATATACATATATACATATGCATACATTGCATATTTTCTGGTATTCATAGATGGCTATATTTTACTTTCAGAAAATAGCTAAACAGATTTAGTAATCAAGGAAGAACATTCTGTGTGTTGTCAGATAAGAGCTACTACATTATCATAGTCTATATATACTGGCCAATTCCTACTTACAGAACTTTTAGTTTACACTCTATACAGTGGTCCACAATCAAACTGAATTGTTTGCACAACTTACAGAATAAGATTATTTTTGGATATATATATATATATATATATATATATATATATATATATAGTGTATTTATGTATGTACAATAAGAGGACATTTGAGTTCACCCAGGGTATCGTTAAATAAGATGTATAGGTATTATTAGCCTGAGGTGATAGTGGGGAGAGAGGGAAGAAGATGTAAAAACTACAGGAGAAAAGAGGAATTTGAAATGGGAAGGTGTATTTCCCATTCCTAAGGAATTGCTCTATCTTCTGTACATTTGGCTTCTCTGGTGGCTAGGTTTATATCCCTGTGTATATACATTTTCATTAAACTGGTTTTTTCAAGTAGCATATTTGATCCACCTTGTGTCAAATAGGAGCTTTTTCCAAAGAATTAAAAGAGAGGTGTGGCTGAGCAAAGGCACAAGACTGATGTCACAGAAACCAATGTCATAGGAGTATCTGTGGTGAGAAGTCCCCGAAAGTCACATTGCTAATTTCACTAAGATTAATCAGTTCTTTCCTCCCTTCTTGACTTTTCTTGGACTCTGTGAAACAACCTAATGAGTTATTTCAACATATTAGCTTTTAGCCTAAATCTTGTCAAAGATTGTGTTTTAAAACACAAGTTCAAACTTAAATTAAAAAGCAAAGTGTGAAACCAAAAGTGCAAGTAACACAGGCAGACTGAAGATGAGCAGTGGACACCGATGAAAGTCTTACAGTTATTTAAACTGGGCTGAAGAGATGGCTCAGTGGAGAAAGCACTTGCTGGGCAAGTGTGAGGACCAGAATTCAGTTCCCCAATACACACAAAGAACATCCAGGAGTGTGTGAGTGTGTGCGTGCACGTGTACATGTGTGAGCGTGTGTGTGTGTGTGTGTGTCTGTCTGTCTGTCTGTCTGTCTAATCCCAGTTCCTGGGCGGTGTACACAGGATTTCTCCACCAAACTGGCTCCTAGACTAGATGAATTAGTTCCAGGTTAAGTGACAGACCTTGCCTCAGAAAGTAAAGAGCAATTAAGGATGAAGGATGGATACCTGCCCAATCTGCATACAAGTATACAAGCATCTTCATGTACCACATAGGTGTGAACACTCATGCAAGTGTGCACACCACACATAAACGTATACAGATAATAAAGTGTGGTAGTTCATAAGGGGACATTATTAGTTTATCCCTTCGATGACTCTGTACAGAAATATGATGTTTATAATATAGAAAAACAATTCCTCAGTAATTTATAACTAAAAGCGAACATGAAATAATCCCATTAAATTTAAAAATAATTAATTGTGTGATTCCCACTTATTCTCCATTGGGGGCGTTCCTGTAATCTTGCTATTTAGGATCTGTTCTCATGCGTTCTATTTTCTCACTGTCATGACCTTGTGAGTCTAGAAAAAGAACCACAGGTGAACTAGTTCCAGAGCGCTAGGAGGTCAGCAAAGCCGCAGCATGGAAACCTGATGCCTGAGTGCATCGCCACGGACATGCGACCTCTCCCGCTTCTTACATTCAGAACGGAGTCATTTGATACGTGTGTAAAGAGCTGAGAAGACTGCTTCCGTTGATTATTTTTCTCGAGATGTGGAAATCTTACCAGGAAAAAACTCTTCCTGCAAGTCAGGTTCAGGGTCCTAGACCTGAGAGGATGATTGCGATCCATGAGAAACCTCAGTTTTGCAGAGGAGGATCCCCACTATTTTCTTGAGCTCTGAGAGCTAATTCGTACTTGCTCCTTCTCCCTAGTGCAGCTACACTCTTTCCTTTTCTAGCTGTGTTTGATGTTCTTTCTGCTACATTTTCAACAGCATCTGACACAGGGAATTTCCATGGATTTTATGTATGAGGAAGTCTGCTTGGGCCTTTAGGGGTTAGCAGGGATTGTTAAAGGAGGGAGGCTGGGCTCTCTGTACACAGTAAGAAGCTTGAGAGAGGACATAGCACAGTGTGGGGTGTGGAGGGAGGGTTAGGGGACAGCCTAGTGGAACTGAAAGGTGTTTTTGGAGGTGAGGCTGGACGTAGAGACAAGCTTCTGATTGTCTTTTAGACTACACCGATTATGATGTTATCAGTAATGCCTTCCTGCTCACTCTATGGAATGAAGGAAGCCACCCTCTGTTAGCCTATTGTACTCGGCTCCTGAATGGAAACTGACCTTATATCACAAGTGCTTATACAACCATATGCATTAGGTATCTATCTGCCCACAGCACCTAACACCAAATAAGGTATCCCATAACTGCAGGGTTTTTTGTTTTATTTGTTTGTTTTTATTTTTAAATAGCTAGCCCTTTATACACACATTTCCACAAGATACAGTTCCACAGAACTGTATATAGACATTTGTACTTTCTGGTTCTAATTTGCAAAACAAAATACATTTCAGAGACCTATAAGTTCCTTCCTGAAGTTTATATTACCCACATAACAATCAGTTAGCTAAATCAACGAGCCAGCGACTTCTTGGGCACCTGCCATAGGAAAATGCTCCTAAAAGTCCAACAGCAGCAATCATTTGCCACTCTGAGCTCTCACCTTTTGTTTCTCTTTATATGATTTGCCTATGCTTTTGCCTGTGATTTTTCACTCCCATTACATTGGTGCCCACATTCATTTTGACAGCCCCCTGGGTGGGTTGTCAACTCCTGTCTCATCAAATGTGATTGTCTCTTAGTCTGCTTTTCTGGACCTGAACGGAGTCACAGAACTTGAGGCCAAGAAAGGTAGGGTTTCTTCTCCATTGCTCAACAGGACCTCTGCCTAAGATTGGTAGGGCCAAGTTGAGCAAATAAATGAATGAAGATGTGCGAGTTAAATTTTAATGTTTTTTCTTTCTTTCTGGTTATTGATTTCAGCACCTATACCTCGTCAGTGGAATTTTGTTTTGCAGTAACATACGGAAGCCATAAGAGCAAAAGCAGAGCAATATGGTCAAGGAGAATGAATGTCAGCCATTCCTGAGAGCAATCTGTAAGCCACTGGATGGGCCAGGAGACTTGCAAGTTCTACTTCAGATCCTGACAGCTCCAGCCCTGTCTGCGGTACTGAGCTTGGGCGTAGGCCTAGGGGATTAAAGAAAGACTCAGACTTGGTCATCTGTTTGTGAGAGAATGCCAATGTCTTTACTGGGCAGGTTCAATATATACACCAAGTCAGGGAAGGAAAAATACAAACTCAGGAAAAAACAGGAACTCAACTGGGGGGCAATAGGATGTCAAGTATAAATTTCCTTCCTGGGGCACCATGCCTTAGTCTGGATGTTTTGATCCTAGAGGAACAGCAGAGTGTTACTTAGTAGACAGCAGCATACAGAAAGGCTCAGCCAGGGCATAGCAGCCCTTTGGGGTCCTAGAAGATCCGACACTCGGAATTCATGTTATGTGGAGTCAGAACTGTATGTCAAAATGATCACCATAGTGTAGTTAGCAGCACTAGGGCCGGTGGAAAGCCTTGGGAGGGCAAAAACAAATGGAAAAGCCAGGAAACCAAACTTGAGGAAGCTGATGAATCAGACTGTATAGTACATTTAAGGCTTTGTCCTAAGTTGATCTGAGAAGTGCTTCTGACATAGGGCTAAGTAACAAGCCTCTAAGTTCCTCACAGCGTCAGCGTTTTTAACACCTTAGTTTGTAAAACAATCTTTCAGAACAGGGATTAAGAAAACCTGCCTGGTGAAGAGCTGAGACTTCAGGGTTAGCCTTCCTTAGAAGGGAGGGCAGCCTGGCCATCAACACTGAGAGTGTTGCTCATCTCCTAGCTAGAGCAGTCTGAGTCGTCGCAGGGAGGCCTTTGTTAGGTTCCGCTTGCTTTTCCATGTACAGCGTGGGGCAGCACATCCTCCACACAATTATTCTGAGAGCTGAAGTGATTATGCTTTCAAAGAGTTTAATACCGACCAGAGGAACAATAGCTCCTGCTGCTGTTTCCAGAGTCTTGACTTTAAAATGTGTGAACAGCAGCTGTAATAATGCACTTAGATACATGTTCAAAGAACAGATATTGGAACCTCTACAGAGACCTGCTGTATTGGCTTCACGTACATTAATGAATGTTTTTTTGTGTTTTCTCTATTGACTTTTAGTTACCTCTCTCTCCTCTGTCTCTGCTTTATTGAGATATAGTTGACAAACTCTATAAATTTAAAGTATGTAATGGGATGATTTGATATGTATGCATTAGGAATTGATTTACTCAATAAAGGTAGTGAACACATTGCATTAATTTCCTTAATTCTCATGATAATTTCTTAGACAGCATTGTTATTGGAGATGGTATTTTAAAGACCCCTGTGTGTGTGTGTGTGTGTGTGCACGTGCTCACACACACGTAGGTGTATGGGTGAGCCTGTGAATGTGCTGGTGCTCTCCCCTGGTTCTGTCCCTACTCTGCATTCTTAGATTCCCATTCTCCCACGCTTTCCTATCACTGCAGGAGTTGGGGATAGAGCCCGACATTTCTATACTACACTGGACAGACATTGGTTGAAAATTAACCCCCTCCCAAAAAAAAGAAAAAAAAGAAAATTAACTCAAGTTAGTTACAGGAGTTGGACAGACATATAATCTACATACTATCTAGAAAAAAACCCAATTTTGCTTCTCTTTTCTTTTTCATGAACCATTAGTCAGTTCTAACATAATTTATGGATCCCAGCGATGGCCCCTAAAAGTAGTTGTCCCTATAGTGCAGTGCCTTCTCTGTCCTCAGCCATTCGATTTCATCTTGACTTACTCTCTGGCATTTGTTGGATGGTACTTCTTTCTTTTTCCTTGCTGAAAGGAAAACAGAAAGACTGAGAAGTAGTTGACCAGGTGAAAGTGTTTTTACAGTAGGGTTTAGGGATTAAGTAGAGAATTAGCCCAGGCAGGAAAGGTGATTATGCACACATTACTTAAAATGTGTTACAATATAGCTACAATCCAAACAAAGGCTTGACGACTTAATATTTGGTGTGTGTGTGTGTGTGTGTGTGTGTGTGTGTGAGAGAGAGAGAGAGAGAGAGAGAGAGAGAGAGTGACAGAGAGAGAGGGGAGGTCTCACTATATGGCCCAGGCTAGCCTCAAACTTCATATCCTCCTCCACCCTTAATCTCCCAAGGGCCAGGTTACAGGTATTTGTCACCATGTCTGAGCATATAAAATGGTCCCAGCTCTATGAAGAACCACATCTTAATATTCATCTAACAGTATTTGTTGAGCGCTTGCCATATGCAGCAGTTATTGCTCTAAGCCTAGGGGAATTCACTAACAAGATATGCAAGATCCTGTGCTCTTGGAAATCATATTCTGGTAGATACATGTTCAGGGATAGTCAATAGATATATGAAATAAGTCTTAAGAATTTAGCTAGACTTACATTCTTTGAAGATAATAAAACACAGTAATACAGTAATTATGGCGGAGGCAGTGAAAGAGTTCTCTGTTGGAGTTCCAACTCACGCCTTTCTGAAAAAAAAAAGTCCTGAACTGCTGAGATTTTAAGTCTATAAGAAAACAATTTTGCAAAAATTTGAAGGTCAAGCCTCTAGGAAAGGAGTCACATGTTTCCTAAGAGAAGAAAGCAAGCAAGCTAATTAGCAAAGCCTGTTTTCCTTCTGAGTTCCGTTTCCAGTCCCTGAAGATCAGGTATTTCCTTAACCACAAATGCAGTCTTCATGCCCCATGAGACCTGGGGGTTAAATCCTGCTTCTAAATCCTCATTGCTTGTTAAGGAATCCTCATCGCCTGTGAGGTTTCCCTTTCTGGAGTATTTTCAGCATCCCTGGGGGTGCATTCAATGCTCTCAGGAACCTGTTCTGGTTATTGCTTCCTGCCACTGTTGTTGGATGAGCTGCTGTCACTGAGTTTGCTGCTGGCTGAGTCATGCTTGCCTTGACAGCTTTACAGTAGCCTTTGCCCTAACTGAAATTAGAAGTGCAGTTGTCTCTTGACTTCAACGCTGATGAGGCTGCAAGCCGGAGCTCTGCCAGCTCTGCCGCCAGACCACACTGATGAGGAGATCACGGAGCAGTGGGGGGCTGACGGTTATTATGCAGTAGCTTCTTTCTTCAGCTAGAGTCCCGAAGCATTGCAGAGTAGTGAGTCAACCCTTTCGGTTTCGTTTTCAGGGGAGCTGCTTGGCACGTGGGTGGCTCACGTGAAAAGGTCTTATAACAACCTCTGAGTGGGCCTTACTGGGTGCCACTCTCTGAATCTCTTTGTGTTTAGGGCATTGCTGCCCATTGACTCACAAAAGGCCACAGGCCAAACATCCCAAAGGCCGCATACGCATACTTGCCAGCACTTTGGGTGAGATGAGCTGTTGAGGATGCCTGCTTCCTAAGTACCTGGGATACAGGGACTAATGCTTTTGAGGTTTCTCTTAAAGGTTGCTACTGGCTATATTGTCCCAAGCTTTCTAGAATTTATATGAGCAAAAAGAATATCACTTTTTGTAAATTGGACAGAGCTTACCTTGTAGTGATGTAAAGAAACGAGTCAAGAGAAAGACCGAGAGAAGAGTCCAGTGCCCCAAGGGCGCACAGGCAGGAAAGCACAGATTTTAATTGTTGTCTAGAGTAATTCTGAAATGAATCCAGAGCCAGGGTGACAGAGGGAAGCAGGACAATTCTTTCTAGTGTCACCAGTGAGCCTCAAGTCTACTCTGCTGTTGAAGTTGGAATTGCCTGAGGGAAAGCATCCCTAGTGATGAGCAGGGTTAATGCTGGCTTTTCTGTTGTTATTAGCTTTACAACAATTAATGGAAGATATAACACCAAACTTTTTGCAAAACTTAAAATGTTACAAGGATTTTTTTTTTCAGTCATCCAACAAATATTTATGTTTTAATTGTTTTAATGACATTTTCATTACAATAAACCTAATAAAATTATTAACTATGCAGCTGCATGGGCACACTTGTTTATAGACATATGCAGATAGAAATACCTATAGATTGGTATGGAGGTATATATATGGAGATTCATATAGATATTGGTATAACCCCAACTATAGAAATGGGTATACACATGGATCCAGATATAAGGATGAAACTAGGACCAGGAAGATGCCTCAATGGCCAAAAGCACTTGCTGAGAAGCCTGGCAACTTGGATTCCATCCCAGGACCAATAGGGTAGAAAGAGAGATCTTCCAAACACATGCTGTGGTATTTATATAATACACACACACACACACACACACACACACACACACACACACACACCATATTTAAAAAGCAACTTGAAGAGAAAGTTTGTTCTGGCTCACAGATCCAGAGTCCAGCCCTTTGTGGTGGGAGAAGTCAAGGCAGCAGGAGCTCGAAGCAGCTGGTCACACTCCTCAAGCACAGAGGGATGGATGCCTCTTCTCAGCTTCCTTTCTGCACACTCACAGTACGGGATCAGCCAGAAGAATGGTGCAGCCAACAGTGAGCAGGTCTTCTAGCCTCAGTCAATGAATCAAGACAACCCTCCTCCCCCCATAGGCATGCCCAAAGTTGAATATAAATTCTAGATTCTGTTAAGTTGACAGTTAACACTAACCGTCACAAGTTTGTCTTTTGGGTATGATGTGTAGGTAGCTGAAGGCAATAATACTTCTTGAAAAAAAATTTGTTATTGTTTTAAATGTTAAAAAAGTTTTCTT
>NW_021604565.1:3923821-3924413 GCF_004785775.1 Grammomys surdaster | reverse complement strand
TCTCTCTCTCTCTCTCTCTCTCTCTTTCTTTCTTTCTTTCTTTCCTTCTTTCCTTCTTTCTTTCTTTCCTTCTTTCCTTTTTTGTGAATTTAATTTTATTTTTAGTTATTATGCTGCTCACTGCCCCCTTCCCAGTCACCTCCTCCTACAATCCTTCCCCCTCCTCCTCCCGTCTCCTCTGACCAGGTGGAAACATCCCTGCTAATCCTCTCATACACACTCAAGCACTTCAAGTCTCTGAGATGCTAGGCACTTCCTCTCCCATTGAGGCCAGACAAGGCAGCCCAGTTAGTAGAACATATCTCATGTATAGGCAACAACTTTTGGGATAGCACCGCTCCAGTTGTTCAGGACCAACATGAGGACCAAGCTGCACAGCTGCTGTTGTGTGGGAGATTCCTTTTCTTTTTTTTCTTTTCTTTCTTTTCTTTTCTTCTTTTTTCTTTCTTTTTTCTTTTCCTTTCTTTCCTTTTCTCTTCTCTTTTCTCTTCTCCTTCCTTCCTTCCTTCCTTCCTTCCTTCCTTCCTTTCTTTCTTTCTTTCTTTCTTTCTTTCTTTCTTTCTTTCTTTCTTTCTTTCTTTCTTTCTTTCTT
>NW_021604565.1:3918716-3923811 GCF_004785775.1 Grammomys surdaster | reverse complement strand
CTTTCTTTCTTTCTTTCTTTCTTTCTTTCTTTCTTTCTTTCTTTCTTCCTGAGCATGTGGAGGACAAAGTACAACTTGTGTGAGTTGATTTTTTTTCCTTTCTACCAGGTGGGTTAAGGAAAGAAAATTTGGCAGCAAGTATCTATCTACTGAGCCATCGCAATAGCCTCCAGTGACCCCTAAAATCCTTATTTGGGGGATGCTAACTCAGAGGATTGCCCTAATCACCATTCCCACTTGGGTTCTATAAGAAGCCTTTGAAGACACAGAGGAAGACCCTTAGGCTATCTCTTTCCCACTGCAACCAATAGTTTAACCAACATCTTTTCACCTCTGTGCTGAGGATGGTCACCTACTACTCAGCCTGAGATAATGCCTTGCCTGTGTTTCCATCAGTTCATTTCTCAGATAGTACTGGGAACATATTAAATTATTGCTGAAACAAGTAAGAAAATTTTTGGGGTCAATTAGTCAAAAGCACATCATAGAAGAGGTTTTAAAAATAAGTTTAAGCCTTAATGGTTCTATTGCACATGTGACATTCATTTCTATTGCACATGTGACATTCAATCTGATTGACCATGAGTATGAAAGATGGCTCCTGGTACTATTCCAGTGTTTACATCTATTAGAATGTTCCAACTAAGAATCCTCATGTTCATCTTGGTTTATCTATTTGTCATATCCCAATGACACACTACTGACTATGTCAGAATGGAGTACGTTGCCTTCTTATGTCACTCTGGGCCTATCTTTAGTTTAGAGACTTTGAATCAACTTCATCCAGTGTTGTGTGGGGGATGCAGATGGAAGCTGTTAGGAAGGGCACAGACCAAAAATAATTCTACCATCAGTAATGTCCTCTCCTAGGAGAGAAAGTGACTTCATGAAGGTGATCAATCATGGGGGAACCATTTAGATCCTAGACAAGGGGCAGAAGATGGACATACTCCAGTCAGTAGCTAAAGATATGTAGTGTCTACAGAAAGCTTGGGATAACTTCAAAGATTCATCCTCAATAAAAACTCTCTTGAATTTTATTGGAACTGTGCTTATTCATAGGCAGGAAGGCAGGAAGGAGGTGCCTACAGCAAGCTGAGGACAGATGCCTCCATCCCACGCCTATTAGTGGAAGTGCTGACTGCATCCTGCTCTTAGTGATAAAGACCTCCTACCTGCCATCAGCTCCCTGGTAGAGAAATGGTAAAGCACAGCCTTCTCTTTCTCAGAGAAAATTGTACCCTATCAAGAAGAAAGAAAAGGCACACTACCCCAGCTTATGTCTAAAGGCTGACTGGAGGTTCATCTTGGTTGGCCATAATGTTTGAAAGCCATCATTTCTTCACTGTCACTCTCCTCTCTCTGAAGGTGGACATCCTCTATTTTTGATTTCCCAAATAAAAAATCTGGATTGCATCAATTTCCCTTCTTTCATTCCTTGCCTCTTATCAGAAGCGATCTCTGTAAATTGCTTCCTAAATATCTTCTATGACACCTTCTCTCCCACTTCAATGGAAGCAATAGTCCCTCCTGTGCACACTCAGGTCTTGACGCTGCACAATCCAGCTCCACTCCGCTACTGGAGTGAGAATCTACATGGGTTATAATTCATTTAAAATTATAATTTAGGTTATAATAATAAATTCAAATTTTATTATTATCCCTGTCACTTACAAGGTGAGATGGAAAGACCTTTATACCCATGAACTTGCTGATGTGGTCCTGCCTCCCTCTCTTGCCTCATTCTCCCTAATTTCTTTTACTCTTTCCTCACTCCAGGGCCCAGATGAATCATTTAATAGACATGTAATGTTACTCTCTACCTGGTCCATGCAGTTTCTTCCTTTTCCTTTGAAAAAAAATCAATGCATGAAGCTCATATTTTATTTACTTGTATTTTTTAAAGTTTGGATGTTTTTTACTTGTGTGTGTGTGTGTGTGTTTGTACACATGAATGTATGTGCCACAGTGCTCCTGTGTGCCACAGTGCTCCTGCAGAGGTCACTGGACAACTTTCTGGAATTGATGAAACCTTTATGTGTTTTTATGAGGCACTCAGGTGCCAGGTTTGCACTGCAATGTTTTTGGGCATTGAGCCGTCTTATTCACATGTAAAACTCTGCCACTTGCTCTCTTTTTCTCTTAAATAGTGTTCTGTAGCTTCTCTGGCATTTCTTCCTCAATGCTGTTGTTTGTCCTTTGTGTAGTTTTGGCCTTTATCACGAAGTATTAAAATTTTTCCCTATTCATTCAGTCAGCCTACACTTCTTGAACACTGTGTGTGATCAGAGGCTCTGGCTGCATAGAAATGAATACTTTATACTTGTCAGCCTCAGTCAGGAGTTAGGGAGAGACAGGCATTTAAGTTAATAAATATGAAAGCAGTCTGGATACTAGGTTGGATATAGTACCCAATCAGTAGAGAGAAATGAGGAACAGTTTTACACAGAGTTGGGGTCATGTCAGAGGTGCAGTACTTGTCACTCTGTGTAAGTTATCTTTTCATTTGTTCACTATCAGCAATATTTACTGGACACATAAGAATGTTGTTATCTGTAAGTGAAATAGTGGTCTAAATAGAATTGTTACCTTCATGTTATTCACAGTAAGGTTGGGTGGAAACAGACTAGGCAGGCCCTGACCATAACTGGTAAGCTACAAGCAAATCACACAGAGGAGGGGAGCCAACCTAGGCTGTGGAGTGAGGAGACAGCAGAAGATTCCAGAAAGAAATGACATCTAAGATTAATCTGAAGGACTAGGAGTCTGGCAGGTGAAGGGATCCTGTGTGTGTGCGTGTGAGCGTGTGCAGTATTTCTCAGTCTAGAAATGAAAAATAGCATGATAGAAGCAGGCACTTTAGAGGTAATAGATTATGCATACCCAAGTACATATAATTTTTTTTTTTTTTTTTTTTTACAAATCCTTGACTTTTAAGGTCAAGGTTTCATTTTGTGAAGTAGGATTTTGGATACCTTAGAATTCAGTTCTCTCTCTCTCTCTCTCTCTCTCTCTCTCTCTCTCTCTCTCTCGTTCTCTCCCTCCCTCCCTCCCTCCCTCCCTCCCTCCCTCCCTATCTCCCTCCCTCCCTCCCTCCCTCCTTCCCTCCCTATCTCCCTCCCTATCTCCCTCCCTCCCTGTCTCCCTCCAACCTTCCTCTCCTCTTCTCTTTTTCCCTCCCAGCAACAGACATAGAGTGGACACCATTGGAAGTTCTCCATGTACTTTCCTTTTGATAACATGTAAATCAAGGGCCTGAATTTGCTGGTTACATGTCTTCTACACCACTCCAGAGTAGATGAACTTGACCTTCGGGCTTGTTTGTGATCCTCTTATCCACAAATTTTGCATGGAGTGTTGAGCTACCTCCATGGGCAAAGAGTGTAATCTAGACCTTTTGTGAGTAGCATAGGATGGGAGATCTTTGGGAGAAGGAGCATTAGATGGAGATGCCCAGGAAGCTTCCATGAGGACTGTGCGCCATTCAGGTCCTATCTTTAAGAATCCTGCTTTTCAGAATTCTTCATTCATTCAAACATTCAGAGACAGATCAGGAACTGTGGCTGGGATACTGACAGAGCCTGGATTTTGAGGGGCTCTGGCAATTACTTGAATTTCAGAGGAAAAGTAAAGTGAAGTAGGAAAAGTTGACAGAGCCCACCCTGGAGCTCATCCAGTGGGCACAGAGGCTCAGGATAGAGCAAGAGGCAAAGGAGGACCAGGTCATCAAAGGCTCTGAAAGCAAGGGCGAAGGGCTTAGAATGAACTACCTGTGGGTGAGAGTAAGACAGGGAGAGGAGGTTGGAGTTGTAGCTCAGTGCCAAATATTTGCTTATTGTTATGATTACTATTATTAATAATAAATTAACTGTAGCAAGCTTAATCACATTGGCCCAAGACTCTAAAGAAACCAGAACTCCAAACCACCACCAATAAAAGGAAAACAAAGGAAGGAAGTCATAGGTGGACTAGCACTTCAGATAGGATGCTTTGTCTCTGATGTCCAGAGTAAATCAGAAGCAGACAAGGCTGAAAGTGGGGAGGTGGCTTTTGAGGGAGGGGGAGCCACCATTAGACAGCAGCTGTTATAGCCAGCCAGTCATTAGTATCCACATGCATTTCATCCGTGATTCAACCAACCTTAGATAAAATATAGTAAACACGAAAAATCCTTGAAGCCCTTCTGAGCTAGCTTTGTTACTTTCTAAGCATTGTAGTGTAACAGCTTTTATTAGACATAAGGAAGAGACTATATGAAGTCTCCAGAAGAATTGTGTAAGGTGTGTGTAGTTAATGTGTTCTTTCTCATTGTCTTTTGTGGGATGCTGGAGGTTAAACCTGGAGTAGTGCTCTGCTGTTTACTGTACATGGAATACAGTTTGAGAAAGTATATCCTGCTTGAACAAATGGATGTTTTGTTTTTTTCAGTTTCCCTCAAATGCTAGCAAAGCTGTTCCTTAAGTGAACAACTTTGAACGCCATCCTGCCTCAGACATTGAATGCTCAGACACTGAACGCAGGGCGTGCTATTGTGAGAAATCCAGGAAGAGAAATCCAGGTTTCCCTGGTGAGTGGTGAGATGCCATTCTAGATGGCTCTGCTGTGGAGCTGCTTCAGTCCTGTCTTCTCCATAGTTACCAGGAGTGTGGAGGCTTTGCTCCTTTGCTTTCATAAATTAGCATATAAAGCAACAGAGTGTAGGAAGGCACTTCCTTGCTTTCGTCTTATTTGTCCTCCTCCCTAGTCTCCTCTTGTATCCCCTTGTTGGTCCCTTTCCTTTCTATAATATTCCTGCTTTCATGGAAGCATGACCATCTCCTAAGGGTGAGTTATGCTAAGAGTCTTCCTTTCTCTTACACACACACAAAACACACACACACACACACACACCACACCACACCACATAGAACTTAGAGTTTTCCCCATTTTATTAAACAGATTTTATTCCACTACTATTTATTTTAAAAGATCTTTAAAGGAATCATATATTCTCCATGGCAAAGTATTTGTTTGAGCCTGTTCACATGATAGACTATAAGAAGAGCCACCTAGTGGCAAAATTTAGCATGCCACTCTAAAAAAACCAAACCAAACC
>NW_021604565.1:3880073-3918706 GCF_004785775.1 Grammomys surdaster | reverse complement strand
CCAAACCAAACCAAACCAAACCAAACCAAACCAAACCAAACCAATTGGGAAATAAAGTAAAATGTATTAACGTTGCATCCAAACCACACAGGTGACTTCCTGTGAACCTTCTCCCCACCTTAACTTGTAAAGTAAAGGCTAGAGTTGGGCAGTGGAAGGGAGGGTGGAGCTGAAACGTTTTCGGGGAGAAGGAAGAGAGAGGATGAGAGTGGATGATGGAAGAGAAGGAGGTAAAAGGAAAATGGAGCAGAAGCATGCGGTCTGGAGAAACCACAAGCTATAAGGGATCTCATAGACGGGGAATACAGTAGTGTAGTGGTAGAGTTGCCCAATCTAGGCAAGCAGCTTGTATTCATATTAATTGAGTTGCGTTTTTCTTGCCTGGGCTTATTTGGGTTGGAGATTTACCACAACACATGGGATGATTACTGAACCATATTATTGTGCATATGTATATATTAAATATTATATTATTGTTACTGTTGTTGTTTTGTGGTGCTGGAAATCAAACCAAGGCATGGTGTGTGCTAGCAATACACTTAAGCACAGCTCTGGCTCATGATCTACTTTGAAAACTGTTTTGGGAAAAGGCCTTAATAACTTTTCCAGGCTGGCTTGAAATTCATCCTTGTCAGCCTTCCAAGTACCTGGCAATCATAGGCCTGCATCATCAGGCCTAACTTGTTTAGTATTGTTTTTTTCAACATCAGCAAATATTATTCACAGACAGTCACTGAGAATTTCAAGTGTCCAGATTAAAATATGCAAGAGATATTACATTTAGCATGAGTTTACAATTTTGGGTCAAAATCTCTGTTCTCTCCATTGCTCTCAGCTTCAGAACTGACTGGACCTTAAAAATAAAAACCCTGAAGGTCTATTGAATTAAAGTTTTCTTAGTACCTTATTTAATTTTAGGGAAGCTTAATAATATTTGAATATACCTTATGAAGTGAATTATAAACATGTGTCAAGAATCAAGACCATTACGTTTCCTTTTTTGATGTAACTATTACAAAGACACTCATACAACATTTTCTAGTTTTATTTCTAGTAACTTGGAAATCTACTGAAGTCATTCAATGTCCAATTATCATATCTTAAAAAAACCTTCATTACTTGAATATAATGGTGAATTTGCAACTCTGTGAGTGTGTACTGTAACTGAGGTGGGAGTGGCTACTCTGGGTAGCCCTTGCTTCCTTCTCCACTGCCATCTGAAGCCTGGCCAAAATAACTTGCTGAATGCTCTGCATCTGTCTTTCCTCCTGTGCTTCTCACTTCTTCATCTTGCCTCCTCAAGTTTTATTTGTGACTGTTGACATTCCTGAGTTGCCAGCTCCATCAATTCTAATTTTGGATTGCCAAAAGTGATCTTTTCAAGAAATTAACCCAGTTACAATGATTTGAGCCAAAATGATTAATAATCAGAAAGCATTGAGTAACAAAGGTGTTCAGAGATCACTTCCCAGCAGTGTGTTCGACAAGTTTCCCACGGGTCAAACACAGAAGTAGTAAATTAAACTGAGTGCTCACAACTGGCCCTCTCTGCCTTGTTTTGTATGTCTGTTGCTGCCTGTGATTGGCTGAAGCTCAACTGTTTGTTATACTCCTAAGCTTGGTTAAAGTCTGGGTTGCTGGAATTGAAGATTGGAGATAGCCTTAGGTAATGACCCCTTGCTTATTTAACTTAGTAGGATATCTGTCTTAGTTAGGGTTTTACTGCTGTGAAGAGACACCATGACCAAGGCAAGTTTTATAATGAACAACATTTAATTGGAGTTGGCTTACAGGTTCAGAAGTTCAGTCAATTATCACCAAGGTGGGATCAGGGCAGCATCCAGGCAGGCATGTGCAGACACAACTGAGAGTTCTACATCTTCATCTGAAGGCTGCTAGTGGAAGACTGACATCTACTCCAACAAGGGCATACCTCCTAATAGTGCCACTGCCTGGGCCAAGCATATTCTAACCATCACAATTCACAAGGTATATAGAAAGGCAAGATTAGTTACTCCTGACTTTCTCCTTGTGACTCAGTGTTCTTGTTTCCACTTTTGATTATTCCTGTATTAGTTTTATAATGTCCAGGGAATTTTATTTATTTAACACAAGGAAATAGGGAAAAGTACATTAATCTTTTCTTCCTGGATGCAAATGTCTCATTTTTGATTTTTGAAGTTCACTAAAACCAAATTTCCTTTTGCTCTTATATGGAAAATAGATTTAGAAATGAAGAATTGACACAGTACAACCTAGGAGATCAGCTGGAATATTTTGACATTGAGATGGGATGGCTTAGCAGTTAAGAGCACTTACTGTTCTTGAGGGTTTGGTTTTGAGCACTCACATGGTGGTTCAGAACTGTCCCCAACTTCAGTTCCAAAAGATATGATTCCCTCTTCTGGTGAGCAACGGAGGCATATGCATGGTGCACATACACACATGTAAACATTCGTACACATAAAATAGATACTTTTTAAAAGGATGGTGTCAGCAGGATGCTGGGACACGACTGAAGTTCTAGCTGATCAACAGGCTGAGGCAAAAGGAACCCTTGAGCATAAGAGTTCTGGGCAAGCTTTGGCTACATAGTGAGACACCATTTGAAAAAGGAAAAGGAAATAAAAACAAAAAGATCTGACCTGTTGCAAAGCTAAAAGTGCGTACTTCTGCTTATACAAAACATTGCTTAAATATTTACTTACTTAAACTTTTTTTTTTTTAAAAAATCCATCCTACACCATGTCTTTCTCTACCTCAAGGCCATTGACTATGTAGAATGTGCCAGTGGATGATTGGTATTCACGCTCCTGGTGTGGGCAAAGTATTAAGCAGATGTCTGTTCAGTGAAGGGAGAAATGAATTGGGGGGTGATAGAGGGATGGAGGGAGGGATGGAGTAGATGGCAGATAATGGAGAAACAGAGGGAGGGAGGGAGGGATGTAAAGAGGGAGGGACAAGGCCTGCAGAGAGAGGGAAAGTCCAAATACCAACCAGCAGGATTTTTGATCACATATAGAGACCTTTCAAATGATTTCTCTCTCTCTCTCTCTCTCTCTCTCTCTCTCTCTCTCTCTCTCTCTCTCTCTCTCTCTCTCTCTGATGTATTGGCTTAAATGAAAGCAGGCTTATTAGAAGGTTGTCTTTCTGTTCACTTTTGACTGTATCTGTTTCCATCCTCTCTCCTCACCCTACCTTCAGAGTTAAAGTTGCAGGAGCCAATGATATATGAATGTTGCTAAAGTCTCTGTGCCTACCAGTAAAATGAGAGCTTGTTTAATCCTGTAATCTTTAATTCTGTTACTTGCCAAAGGGTGAAGTTTCAGAATGGAGTTGGATTTTGCTTTTCTTTAGACAGGTTCTTATTCTGGAGTCCAGGCTTATTTGAATGCTTTGTCTTCCTAGCTGACTCATGCATGTTCTGGGATCACTGGCATGTGATACCATATTTGTTAGAGGTAGACATTTTCCCCTTAGAGATGCAAAGGGAAGGCAGCAAAAAAGATGTTGCATGTAGCAAAGAAGACAGTTTTTGTTGAGGTTAATACTAAAAATGGCGGCACCCAATCTGGCTTGTTCTTACAGGGCTGCCATGTTCCTGACTAGACAAGGCCTGAGGCCAAGAGCAGAGGTGTGCTCTTGCTGCTGCTTGGCTCAGACCAGCCAGAAGCACTGGCCCTGGCACCCACGAGATGCCACTGTGGTGGCTGGTTCTGCCAATCTACCACACTGTCTCCACAAGGCTTGGCTGAACCTCAGACAGTACCTGCCATCCACACAGTACCCGGTAGAAATGAGACTCTAAAGCTTAATTATTATCCAAAGGCTTTATATAATTAGAAATGTTCAATTAACAAGATACCCACACAATTTGAGTTGTTACCTAATACCTAACCTTAGATAAAATTTGTTACCCAGGACTGTTCTTGATGCATGCGTGATTCTCTATGGCTGCTACCTCTCTTTCCTCCTTGCTCCTTCTCTTCCTTCTCCTCTTCCTCTCCTCACTCCTCCCACATTAGCTCCTCCCAAATTACCAAGTTTTATTGTAAAATGTATCGGGGTGGGGGGAATATCCTGCTACAAGTTTTTGAGATGGAATACCATGAACATTATCCTGTTTATTTAGAATTTACAGTGTGCTTTTGAATAATACCAGACACCTTGTACTGTCTTAGGTAATCTTTGAAACAATTCTCCCAACACTATCCCCATGTGGGGCCATGAAAGGATAGCTTGGTTTCTGGTGGAGCACTGGCTAGAGATGGCTGGAGATCCAGCAGGTATCCCTGCCAAGGGATGGCATACATTCTGCCATGCTCCCAGACTCCAGGCTCCTGACATGTGGCCAAGACCTTCATTGATCTGTGCCTTTCAGTCACATAGGGCAATGCCCCTACAGTCTCTCCCAAAGAGGGGTTTGTGTCACCCAGCACAGGTAGAGGGTGTGACTACAGGCCTCAGCTTCAAGAGATCGCCATATTAATAAGATACCTAAAGGCCAGAGGGTGTAGCCAATTAAACATTCCTTCCCAGACCATCCTCTCTCCTCCCTCCCAGTTTAACTCAGGCTTGCCCTGAGAAACTGGGGGAAGGGGGAGGGTACAACCAGATCCACTTTCTGCCATGACAATAAACCTTTTAAAACCATGGGCTTCCTCATGTCTTTGCCCCCCCCCCCCCCGTGGGGAACTGTGGAGAAGTCCTTTGACTACCAAGCTGCTGCTTAATCTCCCGAAAGAAGACTTCTCTATGTTCCCATTACTGGAGGCTGCGAATTCAAGCAAGCTAGCCGACCCAGGCAAGTGAGTGCCATAACCAAGAGTCTCTACCCACAGGACACTGCTGGGGCTTCTCTCTGTCTCTTCCCTCTCAGCTGCACGCCCATCTGCCCTTGTGTCTCAGTTCTTCTGTGGCTTCCAGCAGCATCTGGGAGCCCAAGGACAAAGACCACTGGTCCCCCCACCTCAGCCCAGAGACCCCCCCACTCAGGAACTCTGCCCCCACGGGGGACTTCAGGCTGAGACTTCTCCACACCTGGGCAGAACCCTATGGCTTCTCACCCAGAGTCCGCCGGGCACCTCTTGGAGGGAACTCAGTCAAATTCCTGCACTTCTGCCTCCCTGAGCCACAGCAGACACTCGGGATCCACATCTCCGCCCAACAGGAACCACACCCCGCAAGCGAGCTACAGCCCCACATCTCCATTCTGATTTTATTGAATTTTCCTTAAAAATGTCATTTGTGGTGCTTACATAGTTTGTGTGTCAATAATTTGGACAGGGATGACCTGTCTCTACACCTTAGCATTGGTGATCTCAGCTAGAAGACTTGAAGGCAGGGTCTGTGATCACAAGATGGCCAACCCTGGCCAGCAAGCCAATAAAGGTATCTCTAATTTTCTGTGCTTGCTACTTGATTATAAAGAATGCAAGAATATGTTAGAGCCAGTGAGATTAAAAAAAAAATACTGAAACAATAAACAAGGGCAATTAAATGCATAACTGAGTTCAGAATTTATTATTGAAGATGCCTTGCATTCAGGATTTATAAATTCATTTGATGAATTTTTATCTTAGTTTTTTTATACTATTCAAAGCACACCTATCAATTTGTATTTATGTGATGTTATTTTGCATGTATGTTGATACAGACACACTGGCTGCCTTACTCTAGAAGGATGTGTCTAATTTAGTTCATCTTTCTATCCTGACAACACTTATGAGAGTTTGGATCTTATCAGACAGTCAGTGACTGCTTAGTAAGTGGCCAAGTTGACTTCATACTGAAGTCGGTTGTGGAGAGAGCAGCTGATACTGCTGGGTGCTCAGGGCAGTCCAGCTGTAGGACAGTGAGGGGTGCTAGGTGCTCAGGGCAGTCCAACTGTAGGACACTGAGGGGTGCTGGCTTCTCAGGGCAGTCCAGCTGTAAGACAGCAAGGGGTGTTTAGGTGCTTTCAGTGAAAAGGGTACCACATGTGCCAGGTCTGTGACTGGCATGGCCATGGAAGATTCAGTACTGGAGCTCTTCTGAACCTGAGTGGGTGGGTGGGGGAACACCCTCATAGAAGCAAGGTAAGGGAGATGGGATGGGGGCTTTAGGGGGTGAGGGAACTGGGAAAGCAGATAACATTTGAAATGTAAATAAAGAAACTGTCCAATTAAAAAAAAAAAAGAAAGAAAGACACAGACATTTTAACTTTTGCTCTTTGGCCTGTACATAATCTAGTATTCTATGAATAAACACAGAAGCCATGCTATAACAATCAAAATAAAACTAGCATTGGAAGATAGGAACATCCCCTCCATTTTCCTTCTCTCCCTTGCTCCCTCCCTTCCCCCTCCCTTTCTTTCCCCTTTTCTTCCTTCCTTCTTTCTTATTTTTTTAGTAGGGCTTAATCTGACACTGGGTGGGGCAGCAGAAGGTTACATATCCAGGCTTGCTGCCTTCTAGCATCCTTTTATAATTTATCATCTATTTGCATTCTAGTAAAGCCACACAAAAGAGATCATGTCATCTTTAGCATTCTGGTTTGATTTTACTCTTACAGATACATCTTAGGGACCTTTCTATGTAAGAACACCATGTATTTTATTGCAATGTGACCCATATTATATTGAAATTGCCCCAAGTTGTTCCCTTTTTTTGGTTGCAATCTTGATTAACATCCTGTTGAGAACTGAGGTCTCTAAGGAGCAGTTTATGTTCAGATGAGAGTTGACAATGACATCTAGGGTGGGTCCAGATGAGTAAGACTGGATGTCTGGTGAAGGTGGTGTCTGTCTCTGAGGCAGCACAAGATGGCAGGCACTGGGTATCCAGGGAACACAAATGTAAGCAGTGATGAAGTTCATTACATAACTCATTCTGGCAGAATGACACTTCTGTGTAGGTTCTGTATAAACGTGGACTTGAGGTCAGAGGCCAGAGTTTTTGTCTTTACCTTTGCCAGTCTCTGTGGGTATTTCTGTAGGCCTGTGTGTTTACTTCCATGTGTTCTGTGTGCTAGTCTACATGTGTGCCTGAGTTTACCTATGAGTGCCTGGTGCATGAAAACATCTGCCTGGCTAGTGGTCTGATTGGCAGCCTCATCCAGAGTGAATTATCTGCATTCGATTCCTTATATCTTCAGCATCCCATGATCCTCCTCCTTTCTTGGCATTGGATCTTGGAACTTACATGCTCCAATGAAACAATTATGTACTGCACAGATTTTTTAGCACTCAAAGAAAACATACGGAAAATACTTCAAGATGTCCATATAGGCAAGGGTTGTTTGAAGGAGTCTTAATGGAGAAAATAATTCTAAGAACCATAAAAAGTATTGCATGAAATTAAAAAGCTACTACATAGCAAAACAAATAAATGTCAGAGTGAATAGACAGCCCATATAATGGAAAAGGCACATATTAACTGCATACAATGGATTTGCAAAATAACACATACAACTGAGAGAGAATTGTGTTTGTGGTGGCAGAGACAGGAGAGGAATTGGATAGGAGGAGGAGGTACTTGACTAGTATACACATTATATACATGTATAAAATTCTCAAAATAATAAAAGAAGAAAACAAATGAGGATGGATGTTGACAAGAATGTAGACAGAGAGCAACCCTTAGTCACTGCTGTTAGGAATGAAGTAGTAGTGCAGCTACTACAGACATAAGTATGGATGCCCCTCAAAAGCAGAAAACAGAGCAACTGGAGTGACTCACTTATACCAATCTTGCTATATCCAGAGGGCACGGAAGTACTTGCACATCTGTACTTGTTGCTGTGCTAGTCAAAATAATCAGGAACAGGAACTAGTCTAGATGTCTATCACAGATAAATATATAGAGAACACAGGGTGCTTAGACAATGTGATTTCATACAGCCACCAAAAAAAAAAAAAAAGAAAGGAATCATGACATTCTCAGGAAAATGGGTGCAGCTGGAAATTATGTCCAGTAAAGCCAGACTCAGAAAGACCACACATGTTTTCTCTCATATGCAAAAGCTTGAATTAAAAGTGTTGTGTGTGCATGCATGTGTGTGCATGTGTTATACAACTAGAAGGGTTATTATAGGGTAGGAAAAGATGGTGAGTAGAAAATAGGGTAATGAAAGCTGTGCAATGAGAAAGATGGTGATAGGGATAGTTGTAGGAGAATACAGACATGGCTGGTGGTCAGAGGGGGCTAAACGGGGAGCTGTGGGGGAGGGAAGTAAGTAAGAATAACTGTAATAACCTGGCTACATGAAAATGCAGAGATGAAACCCATTTCCTTGCATGGAGCCTAAAACAAAAAGACAGCACTCTTTATAAAGTATGTGCTCCTAAAAGTGAATCGATGGAGAAAGGAGGCGATTATTTTTAGCTATGATAGGTTCTGGGAATATACTCTGTAACACATTTATAAGGAGTACTCCTTTTCATCCTTGCCAGAGTTGACATGAACATGATTGAGCTGAGAAAACTGTGGCACAGAAAGTAAAGAATTTCAATCTCAGTAAAGAGGGTAGTTGATTGACATCTGGGCTACCATTCTTATGCTTCTCAGGACCAGTGATGTGATCCTGAACAAATAAATGTCTCTTTCTGCCTCTGAGCCTTCATTTAGAAAACATAGGCAATGGCAGCTTTTCTAAATTTTTAAAAAGTTGAAGAGTAAGAGAAATAACTACATACACACAAACATGATAGATGAAATTCTTAGAATTGAAAATTATAGTTGAATTAGCTTTTGCTTTTCTTCATTAAACCTGTATTTAAACACATTACTTTAGAATATAAACCATTCCCCAAAATATTGTCTGCATATTGAATTTCAAAATAAAAAATTCAAATTTCTTCTGAAATTATACTTTCAATTAAAAAATCCAACTGGGCTCTCTTGGTCATTTTGTTTGGGCAGACACCTAGCTGGTCTGATCCCGTGAAGATACCATTTCCTGAGACATTCTATAGGAGCCACTGCACTTAGAGCAACAGGTAAGAACCCTCTCCCACTACCCTATGCCCAGAGCTACAACTGGGAGCCTAGGATGCTCAGGACCCATCAATCACCCAAACCCTACCTCTCTGGAATACCTCTCCCCTTCTGGCCCTTGTTTGATCCTTTTGGCTTGGGCAGACACCTAACTGGTCTGCTACTCTGAAGATACCATATCCTGAGCCATCCTAGAGGAACCACTGCACTCAGAGCAGCAGAATTTCAGGATCCCAGAGGCGGCCTGAGTCCCAGGAGTTCTTCCACCAGGAGGTCAGGATCACAGAGACATCTGAACTTTGAGGAGTTCTGACACAAGCAAGATAACTGGGAAGACAGGCTCCAGTCAGAGACAGTGAGTGTGGGTAGCACTAGAGTTAACCAGATGGCGAAAGGGAAGTGCAAGAACATAGGCAACAGAAACCAAAGTTACTTGGCACCATCAGAACCCAGTTCTCCCACCATAACAAGCCCTGGACTCCCCATCACACCAGAAAAGCAGGATTCAGAATTAAAATCACTTCTCATGTTGATGATAGAAGACATTAAGAAGGACATAAATAACTCCTTTAAAGAAGTGCAGGAGAACACAGGTAAACAGGTAGAAGCCCTTAAAGAGGAAACACAAAAATCCTTTAAAGAATTCCAAGAAAACACAAGCAAACAGGTAGAGGAATTAAATAAAGCCATCCAGGACCTAAAAATGGAAGTAGAAACAATAAAGAAATCTCAAGGGGAGACTACCCTGCAGATAGAAAACATAGGAAAGAAATCAGTAGTCATAGATGCAAGCATCACCAACAGAATACAAAAAATAGAAGAGAGAATCTAAGGTGCAGAAGATACCATATAAAATCCAGGACACAATGAGCAGACCAAACCTAAGGGTAATAGGTATAGATAAGAGTGAAGACTCCCAACTTAAAGGGCCAGTAAATATCTTCAACAGAATTATAGAAGAAAACTTCCATAACCTAAAGAAAGAGATGTCCATGAACATACAAGAAGCCTACAGAACTCCAAATAGACTAGACCAGAAAAGAAAAACCTCCCGTCACATAATAATCAAGACATCAAATGCATAAACAAAGAAAAAATACTAAAAGCAGTAAGGGAAAAAGGTCAAGTAACATATAAAGGCAAACCTATAAGAATTACACCAGACTTCTCCCCAGAGACTATAAAAGCCAGAAGATCTTGGACTGATATCATACAGACTCTAAGAGAACACAAATGCCAGCCCAAACTACTATACCCAGCAAAACTCTCAATCACTACAGATGGAGAAACCAAGAAATTCCATGACAAAGCCAAATTTATACACTATCTTCCCACAAATCCAGCACTTCAAAGGATAATAAATGGAAAACTCCAGCACAAGGAGGGAAACTATAACCTAGAAAAAGCAAGGAAGTAATCTTCCAACAACCCCAAAAGAAGATAGCTACACAAACATAATTCCACCTCTAATAACAAAAATAACAGGAAGCAACAATTATTTTCCTTAATATCTCTTAACATCAATGGTCTCAATTCCCCAATAAAAACGCATAGACTATCAGATTGGATACATAAACAGGACCCAGAATTTTGCTGCATACAGGAAACACACCTCAGTGACAAAGATAGACACTACCTCAGAGTAAAAGGATGGAAAACAATTTTCCAAGCTAATGGTCCCAGGAAACAATCTGGAGTAGCCATTCCAATATCAAATAAAATTGACTTTCAACCAAAAGTAATCAAATAAGATAAGGAAGGACATTTCATACTCATCAAAGGAAAAACCTACCAAGGTCAACTCTCAGCTCTGAACATCTATGCTCCAAATGCAAGGACACCTACATACACATACTAAACTTTACTAAAGCTCAAAGCATACATTGCACCTCACACAATAATAGTGGGGGATTTCAACACTCCACGCCCAGCAATGGACAGATCATGGAAACAGAAATTAAACAGAGACCCAATGAAATTAATAGAAGTTATGAACCAAATGGATTTAACAGATATCTATAGAACATTTCATCCTAAAACAAAAGAATATACCTTTTTCTCAGCACCTCATGGTACCTTCTCCAAAATAGACCATATAATTGGTCACAAAACAGACTTCAACAGATGAAAAAAGACTGAAATAATCTCTTGCATCCTATCAGATCGCCATGGACTAAGGCTGGTCTTTAATAATGACAAAAAGAATGGAAAGCCCATGTACATGTGGAAACTGGACAATGCTCTACTCAATGATGACTTGGTCAAGGAAGAAATAAAGAAAGAAATTAAAGACTTTTTAGAATGTAATGAAAATGAGGACACATGATACCAAAACTTGTGGGACTCGATGATAGAACAAAAAGAAGCAAATACACCCAAGAGGGGTAGATGGTAGGAAGTAGTCAAACTCAGGGCTGAAATCAACCAAGTAGAAACAGAAAAAACTATACAAAATATCCACAAAACCAGGAGCTGGTTCTTTGAGAAAATCAACAAAATAGATAAACCCTTATCCAGACTAGCCAGAGGGCAGAGAGACAGTATCCAAATTAATGAAATCAGAACTGAAAAGGGAGACATAACAACAGAAACTGAGGAAATTGAAATAATCATCAGATCCTACTATAAAGCCTTATACTCAACAAACCTGGAAAATCTGGACAAAATGGAGAATTTTCTTGACAGATACCAGGTACCAAAGTTAAATCAGGAGCAAATAAAGCATCTAAACAGTCCCATAACCCCAAAAGAAGTAGCAGCAGTCATTAAAAGTCTCCCCACAAAGAAAAGCCCAGGACCAGATGGTTTTAGTGCAGAATTCAAGGAAGACCTAATACCAATCCTCTTCAAACTATTCCACAAAATAGAAACAAAAGGAACACAACTCCATTTGTTCTATGAAGCTACAATTACACTCATATCTAAACCTCACAAAGACCCAACGAAGAAAGATAACTTCAGACCAATCTCCCTTATGAATATTGATGCAAAAATAATAAATCTCACAAACAGGACCCAAGAACACATCAAAACAATCATCCATCAAGTAAGCTTTATCCCAGGAATGCAGGGATGGTTCAATATTCGGAAATCCATCAATGTAATCCACTAAATCAACGAAATCAAAGAAAAAAGCCACATGATCATCTCATTAGATGCTGAGAAAGCATTTGACAAAATTCAACATCCCTTCATGGTAAAAGTCTTTGACAGATCATGAATTCAAGGCCCATACCTAAACATAGTAAAAGCAATATACAGCAAACCAGTAGCCAACATCAAACTAAATGGAGAGAAACTTGAAGCAATCCCACTAAGATCAGGGACTAGACAAGGTTGCCCACTCTCTCCCTACCTATTCAATATAGTACTGGAAGTCCTAGGCAGAGCAATTAGACAATAAAAGGAAGTCAAAGGGATACAAATAGGAAAGGAAGACATCAAAATTTCACTATTTGCAGATGATATGATAATATACTTAAGTGACCCTAAAACTTCCATCAGAGAACTCCTAAACCTGATAAACAATTTCAGCAAAGTGGCTGGTTATAAAATAAACTCAAACAAATCAGAGGGGACGTGGAGGTGGATGGTCACGTGTCTGTAGTAGTCAAAGGCAGTTGGTATATCTAGGGTGGGTATTGGATTACACTTTTTATTGTATGGGTATCTTGTTACTGATCATTTCCAAATATACAAGCTTTTGGATAACTTTGTGAGGGGCGTGCGTGTAGTCGTCTCGCCGGCAAAAACATACACACACACACACACACACACCAGAATCCTTCCGTAGAAACACGTTTATTCCCATAAACTAAAATGGTGGTAGAAGACGAAAAAGATGGAGAAAGGCACTGTTTTATACCCTAGAGCAGTGTAATCACCTCTCATTGGCTGCTTACTCGTAGCGCGCCAAACGCTGTGGGATGGGCTTAGCTTTGGCGGGCTTTACCATGGCACATGCGCAGTTTATTTGTTTACTAGGAAGAATTATGGCTGACAGCGCCACCTAGCGATGGCGGACTTTGCCAGCACCTGTCGCGGCTCCCAACATCTGCCCCTTTTTTGTTTTAAAAACAGAGGGTGGTGCTCAAATGTTTGAGGCTTTACAGGGTGCCACTACCAGAAGCCCTAGGGTGCAGCGGCTGAGGAATCTGTCTACTGGCTATTTCTTTTTTGATTTGTTAAACAGGCACTGGCCAATGTCCCGTGTCTAGGCTGACTGACATTTCTCCACAGCCAGCACCAAAGAATGGTGAGCTCTCTGGCTAGGCTACGAGGGTCGCGCACCCACACCTGGCATTCTCAGAATGTGCGCCCCAGGTAGTGGTCACTCGTGATGCCTGTCACCGGGTAAAATCACCATTCGTGGTGTACCTCTGGCATATGGGATCAGCTTATTCCCGTCGTTAGGACCAATTGGCAGCCGGCCTGGAGACAAAAGGATGGAGTTATGTATCTGGCTGTTCTTGGCCTGTCTAGTGTGGTACCGGTTATGACTCAAACCCATGGCCGATCGAGCGAATTCCATCTTGGGGGAATAAGCGTTCAAGAACCAACAGTTTAAGGCAGTCTCCCTTACCCTACCAGGTGCAATGGAAACGAGTCCTCTGGGTGCAAGGGCTAAGGGGAACAGAAAGAGATGCAAACACCCATCCCTGTGCAATGGAGTTATCTCCTAGGGGTGCAAGGGCTGTTTGTCTCAAAATTCAGGTACCACAGCTATACAGACAAGGATCAACCAGGCCAAGACTCCTCACTGACCCAGTGTAATGGGCAAATCTTCTGGGGTGCAACGCTGATGGCCTAACATTTAGCACCACCACTCGTGAGGGGGAGACTGCTTATAATTGAGGCAGTGATAACCACACTGCAGGGGAAGCCCTTAGTACTTTGGAAGCGCCTGTGTAAAATTAGCCTTGTCAAGATTTTGTTGAGCTCTGAGTTTGCAACCAACCAAAAGATGAATACTAGTCCGCAACATAGGGCATACCAAACAGGCCTACTCCCACCCACTTAAAAAAGGGAAGAAAAGGAAAAGAAAAGAAGAAAGCTGAAGAATTTCAGGAGGACAGTCCCTCAGTCAGGGACAGATCCACGCGCGTCGAGTTGATGTTCACCACAGCTGCTCTCAATTTTCTGAGTGTCTCACTGAAGTTTTCTGAGCAGTTTCCTGTAAGATACTGAAACAATTTTCTGGACAGATTAGTTACACGAGTAAAGTTTTTATACTGTACACTGGTGATGTAAAGTGTATCCAGTTTTCTCTCACATCTCAATTGGGCTAGTTGAAAGAGGATATCCAATCTCTCTCTCACTAATTCAAGGCGTTGATTAAGGATCATTAGCCCGCCTTTTAGTTGGGTACTGGCGGGAGGTTTTGAAGATTAACAGCCTCTGCCACTGTGGCTGACAATTGGGGGTAGTGTCCACCTGAACAGAAGTTGACACAGCAATCTCAGTGGCAGTGGCGGTAACGGCACTAATTAATATCGTCGTCACTATGGCTGCAGTTATACCAAAATCTCTTTTTTGTCTAAGTAATGACAGAGTGGAAGGAGTCTCCACGGGGATGGGAACCCATCGCGTGACTCTGGCAACCATAGTGCGAGTGAATCTTTAGAATTCCAACACTGGGACATCCAGCAGGTTTTATTGGTACAATTCTTAAAGGTGGAATTTGATAAAATAAACAAAAATACTAGGAACCTGTATGCCTTGGATCAGTACAAGGGCTATCAACAGAGCCTGGAGGGTCTGTCTGGGTGTCACCTTCCAGTATCGCGAGTCGCCGCGTCAGCCGCTCTGGTAGCCAAAATGGATTGTCTTCTTCCTGTGGAAAGACAAAGCGCTCCCCTGGCTTTTATTAAAATAGAATCTGGACTTTTTCATTGTCCGGTCAAGATGTCTTTTTATTTGTCCATCTCTTTTGGCCTATCAAGCTGAAAATGAGGTTTTAGCCAATTAATCTCTGTTAACAACTTTTGAGAATCACTTTTCTGGAGCAACAAGTACTCTAAAATCTTAAAGCTCATTGTATTGGAGCAAGGGCTTGTAGAAAAACTCCTTTAGAGAGATCAGCCAATAAAATATACAACGAATAATATATACTGAGAGATTTAAACGCTTTAACCTTTGTATTAAAGCAATAACAAATTTTTTAAGGCCATTAATTATTCTTTGAGGCAAGCTTTTTTAATGAATGGCTTCATGGGCTCTCAAAAATCACAAGCAATTTCACTTAATGCAAACCTCTCACCTTTACCAGGAGGTAAAGGAACTGTATAGAACAATCTCTTAAATCTATAATAATTTTTTATATGCATTTACTTGAATGGCAGCTGGAGTAGGCAAGTCAGGCTGTAGTGCCCCATTAGTCTTATAAATCTTAAATTTGAACTTTCTCTGTGTAGCCCTGGCTGTCTTGGAACTCACTCTGCAGACCAGGCTGGCCTTGAACTCAGAAATCTGTTTGTCTCTGCCTCCCAAGAGCTAGGATTAAAGGCGTGCGCCACCACCGCCCGGCTTCTAGGGTTTTTGAATTAATTGAATAACCAACTCTTTTTAGCTGAGTGAAGTATCAAATAAAGCCAAGCTGAAGGCAATCTTGTCCTCCAATAATTGTTAAATAGCCCCAGTATCTATCAATCTTTTAAAACCCTTTTTCTTTTAATTATTAATTTAAGATTAGGTCTCTTGTTATGTTTTTAATCTTGGCCTATATCCTGAGGCCTGGCCCAAGGATTATCTTTTCTGTACCAAGGACAGGTTTGTCAGGTAACCTTGGACACCTGACTGTTGTTTAAGCCTCTGTTCCTGGGACAGTCACTTTAAAAACTATCTAAATTTCCACATTTAAAACACTCCCCATCTCTATGGCTCTGTGAAGTTATGGCCAGACCCTGATTGTATGAGGGTGCAATTTCATTGCAAAGACAAGTATCTAAGTCTGTCTTTGCTTGTATGTTCTGAGGGCTGTGTGGGCAGTTCAACCTGATTAATATCACACTGACCTTGTCTTACAAGCACGTTAAGATCTCAGCCTGTATGTCTTAATTTAAATGTAAACGTTCTTAATCTCTAGCAGGCCAGCATTGTATCACAACTTGTTATAAATATTTATATTTAACTCTACCTGCTGTCCCCCTTTCTATAACATGGGCGAATCAAAAAATTTTTTAAACTCAAGATTACAACTGCCAACTGTAGCCAATGGAATACTGGCAGTTTAACTAAATTTTTAAATATCTTTTGTAACATTAGAGTGTAACCATTAATTTTGAGAAGCAAAAGCAAAACCAATTTAAACAATCTATTTTCTCTAAAATCAACACCAAGCAGACCACCCCTATGCTACAAAGTTTTGTTGCTAATTCTCTACACATGAATGCATGAAGCAGCTTTTAATCTCATTGAAGAGACATTGGTCTAAAATCTTACTTTCTATATACCTGGTTTCTGAACGACTCCAACACTGAGCTAGTTCCACACCACCTTTCGTTATCAAAGTTGCAAATTTTTAATTACACCCAATAATTTAAGCCAATAGTCTATAACCAAGACATGTAGAACATTTTTATACTTTTAAAACCAATCCGAAACAACAATGAAATGGCTACATATCTTATTTTTAGATCAAACAAAATTTCTTGTCTTTCTAGCTGTAATTTCAAGAGAAAAGCACCTTGTCACAGAGGTTTTTCTAGGACAAAATGACTCTTAGCTTCCTTATAAAACCCAAAATGCTGCTGGTCTCTTTTAAAAGCAGCTTACGCCAACCTCAATTCCTGAAAAGACTTTTTTTAGCTCCCAAAGGTTGGATCAAGCAGTTTTAACGATCTTTCTTTTTGAACACGTAACAAACACAGAACATTTAGACAATGAAACAAAAGGCAAACACAAACACGTGGACATTGGCGCGCCAAGGACAAACAACAAGGAAGGACCTCTAAGAACTACAGAGAATTTTAGGACTCTCTCGAATTCTCTGCTTCTAGATGAACTCTGAAATAGCCTTTTCATTCTTTTTTGTTGACACAGCTCAGAGAGAGGCCACCTGTATTTTTTAAAAACTCTTTCTCTCTCTCTCATATTTAAAATGTAACTTTTTATCTCGTTCATTGGAGATGTAGCGGGCAGCTAATTTAACACTTCAATACCCTGCTTTCTAATTCTTTTTAACCCTGCTCTTCCCGCCTGAAGCAGTTTTTAGGCTGCAGGCAATTTAGAATTCTCTTGACCTATGTTTCGCTGTCACCTCCTAGGCAAAATCGGCACTGGGCCAATTCCTCATTCGCCTAGACTGTCTCCCCCAAACCACTCTTCATCTGAGTCCTCTGACTCGGAGGAAGTTAGCCCCTCCGACTCAGAGCTATCACGCCATAAAAGGCCCGGCTCCTTTACCAGATACAGAGGTTTCTTTCTGAGGCTTCCTGTTCTCCCGTCTCTCCCAAGAGCGTTTTTTCTCTCATCTCTCATCCCCGTGAATTGGTTCTCGGGGAGGCCTGATTTCTTAAATATGTCTTTTTTCCCTTTTCCTTTCTGAATATTTAAGCGCTTCCATTTCTCTGTCTCTGTTTCTGACATGTGGGCCTGTAATTTGTCTACCACTCTCCAGCCCGCCAAGCGGCTTTTCTCATCCTGCAAAACCAGAAGGAAGAGTACCAGCACTGCCTGGGGAGGGAGACGAAAAAAATCAAGACCAGACATATCTCTCAGAGAGCATCACCTCGTTCTACGGTTCTGGATTCATTCCACGCGTGGATGGCGAGCGGCGGGGGGTCTTCTGAAAACGTGCCGGCGATGGTAAATTCTCCCGGGTTTTTCGGCACCAAATGTGAGGGGCGCGCGTGTAGTCGTCTCGCCGGCAAAAACATACACACACACACACACACACACACACCAGAATCCTTCCGTAGAAACACGTTTATTCCCATAAACCAAAATGGTGGTAGAAGATGAAAAAGATGGAGAAAGGCACTGTTTTATACCCTAGAGCAGTGTAATCACCTCTCATTGGCTGCTTACTCATAGCGCGCCAAACGCCGTGGGATGGGCTTAGCTTTGGCGGGCTTTACCATGGCACATGCGCAGTTTATTTGTTTACTAGGAAGAATTATGGCTGACAGCGCCACCTAGCGATGGTGGACTTTGCCAGCACCTGTCGCGGCTCCCAACATAACTTAAGCACTAGAGTCTCATTTTCCTACTGGGCCCGCATGGATGGTGAGATGGTCTGGGCAATGCCCAGCCTTGTGGAGACAGCATGGAAGATTGGCAGAGCCATCTCCCACGCTGATGTCTCGTGGGTTGCAGGGCTGGTGTTTCTGGCTGGCCATTTCTAGCTGTGTTGTGCATGTGGCCTCTGGACGAGAAACACTGCGGCTGAGCTAGGCAGAGCCACCGCAGCTTAGATAGTCTGTTTCTCCAGTGGCTAATTTTAAAATAATTACTGCAGCAAAGTAATTCCTCTACTCGAAGGATAAACAGCCTGAGAAAGAAATTAGGGAAATGATACCTATCACAATAGTCACAAATAATATAAAATACCTTGGTGTGAATCTAACCAAGCAAGTGAAAGATCTGTATGACAAGAACTTCAAGTTTCTGAAGAAGGAAATCAAAGATCTCAGAAGATGGAAAGATCTCCCACGCTCATGGATTGGCAGGATAAATATAGTAAAAATGGCCATCTTGCCAAAATCAATCTACAGATTCAATGCAATCCCCATCAAAATGTCAAATAAATTCTTCATAGAGATAGAAAGAGCAATTTGCAAATTCATTTGGAATAACAAAAAAACCAGAATAGCAAAAACTATTCTCAACAATAAAAGAACTTCCCTGACCTCAAACTGTACTACAGAGTAATAATGATAAAAACAGCATGGTATTGGTATAGAGACAGACAGGAAGATCAATGGAATAGAATTGAAGATCCAGAAATGAACCCACACACCTATGGTTATTTGATCTTTGACAAAGGAGCTAAAACCATCCAGTGGAAAAAGAACAGCATTTTCAACAAGTGCGGCTGGTTCAACTGGAGGTCAGCATGTAGAAGATTGCAAATCAATCCATTTTTATCTCCTTCTACAAAGCTCAAGTCCAAGTAGATCAAGGACCTCCACATAAAACCAGATACATTGAAACTAATAGAAGAAAAGGTCAGGAAGACCCTTGAATATAGGGACACAGGGGAAAAGTTCCTGAACAGAACACCAATGGCATATGTTCTAAGAGCAAGAATTGACAAATGGGACCTCATAAAATTGCAAAGCTTCTGTAAGGCAAAGGACACTGTCAATAGGACAAAACGGCATCCAACAGATTGGGAAAAGATCTTTACCAATCCTACATCTGATAGAGGGCTAATATCCAATATATACAAAGAACTCAAGAAATTAGGCTCCAGACAACCAAGTAACCCTATTAAAAAATGGAGTACAGAGCTAAACAAAGAATTCTCAACTGAGGGAGCATAGAGCAGGTCACAGGCGGCAGCTGCGTACCCAACACCAGAAAACCGAGAGAAAGAGGGACTCCCTGGAGCTTTCACTCAGGCAGCATCCCAGCTGAAAGCTCATGGCAAATCTGCTGCTGACTGCCTCTGGCACCACCAAGACAAACAAAACTTTGCCACAGATATGGGGAAGGACCCTCTTAACCTAAAGGGAATGGCCCAGACCCAGTTCCCTTATGGGGCCGAGGACTGATATGCCTGTCTGATACCACAGAAGGCACAGGTAACCGGCTACCAAAAAGATTAATGGAAAAAATAAGATACCCCCACAAAGCCAGGCCCAATCATAAATACGATGAATAACAACTTACATCCAGGGAAGAGAAATCTCTCTGAGAATCCCCTTCTTTTTCCTTTCCAGGTAAAAATGAATCACCCATGATGTCTGCGGTTAGAAGTTATAATCCAGATGCTGGCCTCCGAACTTATACTACTCAGACCTTTGAAGGGCCACTGACAAGAACATAAAACAGCTAGAGATTGACATCACTAATCTGAAGAAATCCCTCGTTTCGCCGTCTGAAGAGACCTCCTAAAATCGCAAAGATCCTTATTGGACTTGATTTACTCTAGTACAATAGAAAAGACTGTATACAGCTCTTGAGTGTGTACAACCCTCAAAGAAGAAGGTTGCCTTTACATAGACAAGGAGGGTTAAAGAGAGAATGAAATAGGTAGTGAAGCCTAAGAAAAATCAGACAGAGAAAGAGACAGATGAATGCTGGTACAAGAATTGATTTGCAGCCTCTCCAAGGTTGTCAACCCTATTTCCTTCCATCTTGGGACCATTATTTGGGTTCTTTTTTCTTTTTTCTGCTGGTCCCTGGCTCTCAAATAGGTGGATTAACTCTGTCAACAGATAAATAATTTGGTAGCAAAACCTACTCAGATACATTATCATAAGTTAGCTATGGAGGACCACGAGACTCAAGATGAGGTTGTTACTTTATACAGGGTGTTTCCAAAACCCATCTCCACCCAACCTAAAAGGGGGGACTTCTGCCCCTAGACCAAGCAGAGAGGGGCCACCCAGAACCCCCTCTGACAGGCGATCTGAATTCTTGCTTAGGCTGCGAGGCTAAGCACTGCAAGGGAATATCAATAAAAGATAAAAATATCTCTCTGGGTTCCCTGAGGGACAAGCCTGACTGCATAGGGGTTGATGTCAAAAGTATCCTCTCTCCAGGAAAAAGACATCGGGACGGGTATAGCTCTCATGCCTCACTGGACAACGACAGGGGGACTGGAGCCATTACAAGGTCCCCTTCAAATACTGGAGGTCAGGCCTCTATCTCTGCCTTCACAAGCTTAGAATTGCCACAGCCCTTCTATACTTAGAGAAGGGAGGAGATGTCAGGCTCAGCCCTGCTTACACACTGTAGGCCTAAAATCAGCCATAGGTCTAAAATCAGCAGTGGGCCTGTCATACATGTATACTAACACCAAGTCTTGGGTCTCTGTGGAAAAACATTGAAACAGATGGCTATAAGCTAATGTCAACAGGCAGCTTTTGTGGAAATTTATAAGCCTGAGTGGTCATGGACCTTGTAAATAGGTAGCCTTGGCAGACAATACCAGCTTAGATGGGGACAAGCGAGTCATAGGCAGAGTCATGGTGACTTGTCCCCTGAACCTTCACCCAGCCAATACCCGGTTCTGAAGATATCTGTATTCCCCCTGAGCACCCACACTCCAGTGTCATTCCCTTCCCCACGTCCTGCCTTTCTGTGTTTATACCCCTGTGTGAATTAATTATGATTTGAGAAAAAATTAAAAAAATAAAAAAGAAAAACAAACAAAAACAACAAAAAAAAAGAATTCTCAACTGAGGAAACTCTAATGGCCTAGAAGCACCTAAAGAAATTTTCAACATCTATAGTCATCAGGGAAATGCAAATCAAAATAACCCTGAGATTCTACCTCACACCAGTCAGAGCAGCTAAGATCAAAAGCTCAGGTGATAGTAGATGCTGGCAAGGATGTTGAGAAAGAGGAACACTCCTCCATTGTTGGTGAGATTGCAAGCTGGTGCAATCACTCTGGAAATCAGTCTAGTGGTTCCTCAGAAAATTGGACATAGCATTACCTGAAGACCCAGCTATACCACTCCTGGGCATATATCCAGAAGATGTTCCAACATATGACAAGGTCATATGCTCCACTATGTTCATAGCAGCCTATTTCTAATAGCCAGAAGCTGGAAAGAACTCAGATGTCCTTCAACAGAGGAATGGCTACAGAAAATGTGGTACATTCACACAATGGAATATTACTCAGCTATTAGAAACAACGAATGCGAGAAATTCTTAGGTAAATGGATGAAACTAGAAAATATCATCCTGAGTTAGGTAACCCAATCACAAAAGAACACAACATGGTATTCACTCACTGATAACTGTATATTAGCCCAAAAGCCTACAATATCCAAGATACAACTCACAGACCACATGAAGCTCATGAACAAAGAAGACCATGTGTGGTTGCTTTGGTCCTTCTTAGAAGGAGTAACAAAAATACTCAAAGGAGCAAATATGGAGCCAAAATGTGGGACAGAAACTTAAGGAGGGGCCGTTTGAAGACCATTCCATCTGAGTATCCATCCCATGTGCAGTCACCAAAGGTAGACGCTGATGTGGATGCCAGGAAGTGCATGTTGATAGAAGCCTGATAGAGCTGTGTCCTTAGAGGTCTGCCAGAGTCTGACATATTCAGAGGCTAATGCTCACAGCTAACCATTGAACTGATCATGGGGTTCTCAATGGAGGAGTTAGAGTGAAGACTGAAGGAGCTGAAACGGTTTGCGGCCCCATGAGGAGAGCAATAATACAAAACAAAGCTCTCAGGGTCTAAACCACCAGCCTGGGAGCACATAGGGAGGGGCCCATGGCTCCAGCTGTATATGTAGGGGAGGATGGCCTTGTCGACATAGGTGGGAGAGGAGATCCTTGATCCCCTGAAGGCTTGATGCTGAGTATGGGGGAATTCAAGGTTCGAGAGGTGGGAGTGGGGGGGTACATGGGGGCACATCCTCATAGAAGCAGGCGGAGTGGGGATGGGATAGGGGATTTGTGGGCGAGGGGAATGGGGTAAGGGGATAACATCTGAAATGTAAATAAAATATCCAATAAAAAATTTAAAAAAAAATGTAAAAAAAAATCCAGCTGGAAGGAGATGTTTTGCTTTTGTAGCCCTTACAAGCTATATCTTGGCATGCAGTCATTCAAATCTTTGTTTTTTTTCTCTATCCAGTCACATAGCAACAACCATTGCATTTACTGATACACTTGAGTCTTACAAAGATAATGTGGCAGTACTATATCACGTGACTCAGGAAGACATGTTCTAGTTTTTCCCCACAGTTTTTTGTGCTGCTGAAATTCCTCAGTTTGTAATGAGTTTGAGAAAAAATTGAAAAGAATGAAAGTATTGAAAAGTGAAATATGTTTTTAATTGAAAAGAGACATTGATTGTTTTTTCCCGCAGTCTAAATCAAATTAGTATGGTAGTGCTTTCAGGCAATTGGAAAGAGGAATTATTCTCTGAAAGTAATGACCTCATTATATGGTCTAAAAATACAAGTTAAAAAAACTCTTTAGTTGTCTTTATGCTGCGACAAATGATTTAAAAGTGAAAATATTTTTAGAGCACATATACAGACTTAACTTTTGTCTCAAAATACTTTGTAAGCAGTCAACAAGTTCTTTGTTGAAATTTCCATTTATGCTAAAGTAAAATATAAATTACCTAGAGAAGAGAGGTGAGGTTCTTTTTAATAGCATACAATAAATATATGTTTCTATTTTGATTTATTCTCATAGAAATTTTAATTAATTATTTTTTAAATTTAAAATTTGGTATAGTCTAATTTGTATGGACTATAATGTTAGTCTTTATGCCATATATCTTAGGGTTACTATTGCTGTGATAAAACACCATGGCCAAAGCAATTTGGGGAGTAAAGGGTTTATTTGATTTACACTTCCATATCACTGTTCATCATCAAAGGAAGTCAGGACAGGAACTCAAATAGGGCTCTGGAGGCAGGAGCTGATGCAGAGGGCATGGAGGGTGCTGCTTACAGGCTTACTCCTCAGGGCTTGCTCAGTCTGCTTTCTTATAGAACCCACTACCAGCACAGGGATGGCACCACCTATGATGGGCTGGCCCTCCCTCATCAGTTATTAAATAAGAGGAGGCTTTACATGCTTCCTCCTAGCCTGCTCTTATGGAGGCATTTTCTCAGTTGAGGTTCCTTCCTCTACAGTGACTCTAGTTTGTTTTAAGTTGATATAAAACTAGCCAGTACATTGTGCTAACACAAACATAATCCAAGTGCACACACAAAAAAAGCAAAACAGAATTCCACACATCTGATGGAAGCTGTCCTGAACATTGTTGCATGTGAAGGAGGCACAGCCCATCAGTGCCACCAGGAAGAGCATGTCTGAATATTTACTGTCATCATTTAAGTAAATGCTATGTCTCAAACTCCAGTTCTCACTGACTTCTTAATAATATAAAATACCGCACAACTCAAGCCTTAGGAACAACTATTAGTAGTCTAAACCCAGATGTTAGACACAATTATCAAGGCCTTCAGTCATTTTCCTTTTCCCATTTACTGGTATATGAACCATATAAATCACGATCCAAATGTAGCTTTTAACTCTTGGAAGCCTATCAAGATTTCAGCTCCCACATTTTAGACACTGGGAAATTGACAATGCATGCAGTAACACTTACCTGTCTGTCCATGCATATATTCAGTTATGACATCTGTCAATCTATCTGTTCATCTACCCACCTACTTATTACTAATCTACCTGTAGTACTTACACCCCTCCCCCAACAGAATTTTTTTGTGTAGCCTTGACTACACTGGAACTAGCTCTTTAGACTAGGCCGGCCTCGAACTCACAGCGATCTGTCCACCTCTGCCTCCCGATTGCTGAGATTAAAAGTGTGTGCCACCATTGCCAGTCTTACACTCCTCCTTCTGCTAAACACGAGCATGCTAGACTATTCTTCGCCATGACCAAATATCCGCGAGAAAAACTAATAGAGGGAAGGGTTTTCTTAGGCTGTTGTTTTCATTCTGCCCGTGACCGTCTGGCTCCATTGATTTCAGACAGGTAGACAGGCAAGATGTAAAGAAAAGCCCCTTGGAGGGGGCTGGTCTTCTCTTGGCAGCCTGGAGGAAGAAAGGAAGGAGAAAGGAGGCCAGGGGAAAGTATAGTCCCTAAGCACAGGTGCTGAGTGACCTCTTCCTCCAGCTAGGTTTTCACAAACTCCCAGGATGGTGCTGTTAGCTAGGGACTAAACTTTGTTAGCGCGTGCTGTAGTCAAACCCCAACCACAGTTGTACATGCGGTATCAACTATGCTTCCCTCCCAGTTTAAAAAAAAAAAACCCAGTAGATTGAAATTTTCAAAGATATTTAGGATTAAGCACTCAGAATCAAACCATCAATTTGCCTTTTGGCTGTTGTAATTTAGGAACATTCTTTGCTGTTTTGAGCTAAAACTTTAGGTTTTACCCACAGGGCACCGTATTCCTAACAAACGGCTAATTTGTGTTTCCTGTAATGCTGATCTCACTTCATAGCCCCACTGTCACCTTCTGCTTCCATCTCAGCAGTCTTCCCACACTTTACACGGGTTTGCTTTAAACATCCACTTTAAAGCGAGAAGCATTTGAGAGCAGGAGAATCCATAGCTGCCCCCTTCCTGCTCTCTCCCTGCTTTGCTTGGTACTCTAACCTCAGTCTCCACAGGCCCCAGTGGCAACCATTTTTAGAGCAGCAGTTTACACGCACGTCCTTGTGCAGGGGCTATAAAGTAAATCTGAGGTAATAACCCAGTGCTAGTAAATCAGCCTCATCGGCCTGAGTCAGATTCCTCCTGCATTCTTACGAAAAAGAAAAAGCCCGCTCTAGCTAGTTCCTCACAATCTCTCATTAGCTCCACACTGAAGAGTGAAGGACAAATGCTGTGTCAGGGAATGCAGACTCTTTAATCCATCTTGTCCGTTTTATCTCCTGCTCGTCTCTCACCAAACACATTATCCAAATAAGCTTGTTCATTATTCTCTGACAGTCAAGGGCATGGTACAAGGGCCGGGCTGCCTGTTTTATTTTTGCTCTCTCACCCCTTAATGTGTTTCTTGGGTAAGTTAATTAATTTACCCAATCACCTAACCAACCGTCACTACAGAAAAACACCTAGTAATAGAGTCCCCTTCACAGTGATAGTTGAGGAAGTCAAAGTGTTAGTCCATGTAGGATTATAGAGAGTTATGCATGTTGTTGAGCCGTCAAAAATTGAGTATAGATGTATGGCTTTAAGCGTATGTACATATGTATGGTTATATGTCTGTATGGCTGTGTATTGTTTGTGTGTAAATGTGTAAATATATGTGTGGTTAAATGTATATATGTTGGGAGTACATGTATACATTTATTAGTGCATAAATGTGTATGTATATATATGTGTACATGTGTATGTACATGTTTGTACATGTGTATATTTATGTCTGTTACATGTATATGTTTATGCTTGCGTGTTACAAATGTATGTTTATGTATGTGTAAATGTATATATTTATGTAGTTGTACACATGTATATATTTAGGTTTGTGCATATACATGCATATGTCTCTGTGTATATAAATGTGTATGTTTATGTGTGTTCATATATGTATTTTTGTGTATGTTTATGTGTAAGTTTCTGTGTATACTTGTGTATGTTTTTGTATATAAATGTGTATGTTTATGTTTGTGTGTTCATTTATTTGTGTGTATATTTGTCTATGTAGATGTATATATTTGTGTATATAATACATGTCTATCTTTCTGTGTATATATATGTATGTTTATGTGTGTGTACATGCATATATTTAGGTTTTGTGTGAACATGTGTATTTTTATGTTTGTGTGTACATGTGCATGTTTATGTATGTATATTTGGTGTATTTACATGTGTACATGTGCATATTTTTGTGTGTTTACATATGTATATTTATATTTGCATGTGTACATATGTACGTCCATTCATGTGTATATTTATGTGTATGTACATATGAAAGCTTATGTTTGGGAGTATACATGTCTATGATTATGTGCAAATTCATTGTATATTTATGTGTAAGTACATGTATTTATTTATGTATGTGTATATGTGAATTAAGTTTGTGTATATACATGGGTATATTTATGTTTGTGTATGCATGTGTATATAAATATATACAAACACATGCATACATGTATGAATATATACATATATACTCATGCACAAACACAGAAATGCACATATGCACACATAAACATATATATGTATAAACACAAAATAAATATACACATGTGCACACACATGAATATATATTTGTATAAATATTCACATGTAGTAACATAAATATATACATGCATACATACATAAGTATACACATGTAAATACATGAACATAAATATAGACATATACATACAGAAATATATATGTACATTGATAAATATATATAGGCAAACACACATAAACATATGAACATGTACACACACATAAACATACATATACACACAAACTTAAATATACACATCTACACACAACATAATGCATATATGTGCACACATAGATACACATATACACATAAATGTACACATTAGCATATATATATACAAAGTACACAACAAACATAAATATATACATGTACACACATAAACATATACAGGTAGACATGCATACACATGCATACACATGTATATACACATATTCATATGCAGTCACATATATTTACATATGTGTTCACAAATAAAATATGTATACATATATAAACACTGCACCTAGCACACACTGCACACCACATACTGTACACTCATACTACATTCTCCAAAATATTGATTGCACACTTCACACACTGCATATTGTACATTGCAGACTGAACACCGCATGTGGCATATCATTTACCCCACATCACACACCATACACTGCACATAGCACATACCACCAGATGCACACTGCACACCTCATAGTGCACACCCACATATCACACGGCACAGCACACACTGCATGCCACATATACTGCACAGGGTATACTACACACTGTTCACCACTGGACATTGTATGTACCATGCACTGCACAGAGCACATTGTACACCATGCAACCTGCACACTGCACAGCACACTGTATGCCACATATAATGCACACTGTATACCACACACTGTTCACCACCTGGGCACTGTATGCACCATACACTGCACAGAGCACAGTGTATACCACACAATCTGCACACTGCACAGCACATTGCACGCCACATGTAATGCACACTGTATACCACACACTGTTCACCACTGGACATTGTATGTACCATGCACTACACAGAACACATTGTACACCACGCAACCTGCACACTGCACAGCACACACTGTGTACCACTGACTTGACACCACAGTAGTACACACTGAACAGGACACATACCAACACTGCATATCATACTCTGAATATAATATCCTGTACAGCACACCTTCTATACCACACAGAGTACTCACTGCATACCACACACCACACACTGCACACCATACACTGTACACCACAAACCACACTGGACACAACACAATGAATCCCATATCCCAAACACCACACACCACAAGCCACACTGTTCACACTGCACCTGCACAAGACACACGGCACACCACACAGCGAGTATGTTTTTGTTAAGCTTATTTTTACCTACAGATCCTTTTCCTACAAAATAATTTGTTTTCTGGTTTCATTGTGTGTGTGCGCCTGTGCAAGCATGTGCTGTCTGTGAGTGAAGATCAGAAGACAAGTTGCATGAGTTGATTCTTTTTTTCCATCATGTGGATGTCAGGATTTGAACACAGGGTGTTAATCTTGCTGGCAAGCACCTTTATCCAGTGAGCTATCTCATCAACCATTTTCTGTTTGCTATAAAGCCCTTCTTTCTTTAAGGCATATTTCAGATCTAGTGTTCACTCATCAGTGTCACTGAACAGTACTTAGGAAAGGCAACTTCACATTTTATAACTGAAGCTTGGATGCTTAACAAAGAGCTGGAGTGCTGTTGGCCATTACAATGGGACAATGACAATAGTCATAAACTGAGACTGGCATGGGCAAGGAACCATAAGTTATTCATCTATTGCCAAGCCCAAACAAACACAATCTGTACCACAATCATTAGGTCTGGTTGTTCATTCATTTCTGTTGAAGGAATTATTTAAAATGGCTGCTGGTCAAGGCAACTATCTAAGCTGTCACAGCTCTGCCTATCTCAGCTGCCATGTTCTGCGGCCACAGCTAGAAATGGCCAGCCAGAAACACCAGCCCTGCCACCCACGAGATACCAGCGTGGGAGATGGCTCTGCCAATCTTCCATGCTGTTTCCACAAGGCTGGGCTTAGCCCAGACCATCCTGCCATCCACATGGGCTCGATACAAATGAGACTTAGATTATCCAAAGCTTTATATGTTTGGTAATACTCAATAACAAGATGCCCACACAAATTAGGTGTAACCTAATACCCAACCTAGATATACCAAGTACCTTTGACTGCTAGAGACACGCACATGTCCACTTCCACATTCCACTCTCTCTGGTCTCTCTTCCCTAGCTCCTCCTCCTTCTCCTCTTCCTTTCCTTACTCCTCCTCTTCCTCTTCTTACTTCTCCCACCTTAGCTCCTCCTAACTTGCAGGAAAAAATCCCACTACACATTTCTTTGTGAGGAAATGAAGATCACTGAAACAACATCAGTCATTTCTCTCTGGTCTGTGAGTGCTGGTTCTGTGGGCACAAATCCCCAGGTTTTCTTCTCTTCTGCCTTCATTTCATTCTGTGTTTGCCTTCAGGATACCTCTTCCCTACCCACTTTCACATGCAAACTCTTCTCTGGGCTCTAGGAAGAGATATATCTCCCTTATACTGTTCCTTCCTAAAATGCATCCTCAGGTAGAGGCCTGACCTCTTTTCTGCTTTGAAGATTTAGAAAGTTTACAAAGTATACAAAGGGAATCCACAGCAGGAAAAGCCTTTCCTGCCCCTTGAGTGGCGTGAATATCTAACATGGTTTCCACAGACAACTTTGGATGTGGCTTTCCATTGGTTTTGTAAAACCTCTGTTGGAATGACTTTTCTTACTCAGTTCTCAGAGAGAATTAGACTCTCAAAGTTTTCTTTTTCATTTGTATTTTCCCATGTACACCTCTTACATCTAACTCATCCACCTTGTTCTCAGGGAGCTCCAAGCTAGCATTGACTCTGGATTCATCAGGTTGTTAGATTGTGCCCCTTTTTTCTAGGACCAAGTAAGGAGAAAATACACAGTGTGCGATGTACCATGGAGGCTAGCCTCACTGTTTGCACAGACTTTGTCTGCTCTATGATTTCATTAGGAGAAGCTATCCTTCTTCTCGCCACTGTGACAAAATCCTTCCAGAACAAAAGGAGCGATTATTTCAAGCTTACGGTATCATGGTAGGGAGGGGAACAACACTATCCACTCATTGTAGGTTCAAAAGTGGAGCAAAGGGAAGGCCAGAGCCCGCTGTTTCTCTCTCTCTCTCTCTCTCTCTCTCTCTCTCTCTCTCTCTCTCTCTCTCTCTCTCTCTCTCTCTCTCCTTTTATTAGTTTGAACCTTCAGCTCATGGGATGATGCTACCCACATTCAGGGAGGTTACCCGGTTACCCTCTCAAATGATCCCTTCTGCAACACCTTACAGACTCCTTACTAGGTTGCACCTTACTTTCTAGATGACTTTAAATCTAGTCAATAACAACCATTGGCTTACTTTAACTACATCTACATAAAATAAACATTTGTAAAATTGTCAGTGATAGAGCATTGAACAGGCCTTTGATATGGGATCCATTTAGTCATGAGAAAACACATCTGAGTGTTTAGACAGTGAGATAAAATGACACCAACTATTGAGTTTTTAAATCTCAAATGATTGCTGCTATATCTTAGAAATGCTATGGCCTCCCAATTACTGCTTTTAGTTGATTTACACTAGTTTATTAAAGTTGTCAGAACCCATGCAGCCACTGAGCTCAGCGTGTCTGATTTATTCCTTCCCTTTATGGCACATAGTCATTTAATTTCACAGAAGGCCGTCTTCGCAGATGTCAAAGACCTCTGGCCTCCATTCCATCCCTTCTGACACTATTCCTGTCATCTCGTGTGACCTGTTACCATCATCTCAGCCTCAAGTTCTTTTCTCTACTCCTCAGGACTTCAGTTGATTTATGATTTATAAATCAAATTACATTAGACTCTTTCTCAGAAACTGCTTCCCGTTACCTATCTGTAAAATGAGCTAACACTATGGTGATGTAAAAGACACAGCCTTTACGGTGTGACCAACCCCCTTTGCGACTCACACTGATAGGCTCTTTTACTCATGTCCCATGTCCCAGGCTTGCTGAGGGGGGAGCTTATTTCACTTGCTGTCTGTTTCATTTCTTATTTAGATTACGGATACCTTTCAAAATTCTGAGTTTTATTTCTCTTTCTTATTTCCTTTTCACTTTCTCTAATATTCTTTCAAGTCTGGCTCAAAATAATATCCTTTCAAAGAGATTCCAGAACATTTTCAGGAAGAATTAGTCATTTTAATGTTTACCCTTAACGTCTCCTGTGTGGATGTATTATGGCACTCTCTGACTATACTTAATCATTTCTGTGTTTCTCTGCTCCTTTTGATTGCAAACACCAAGAAGAGTATGCTATGTTGTCACATGAGTTTAAGAAACTGAGATTCTGAGATTTCATTGTCAAAATTTTATAAATTATCAATTTCTGATCCTCATGCTTTATCCATTGAGCCATCTCCCTAGCCCTGCAATTTAAAATTCAATATAATGAAATGTTTGTTTTTCGGCAAAAATACTTAAGTGACATTTTCACATACAAGTATCTCTTATATCATAGCTACAAAGAAAAGTTTTAATTCCAAATGATTTGAAAAGTGATTGTCTTTTATGGATTATATTTAGTTGTTTTTTTCTTTTTTCTTTTACAAAAATATCCTAAACATAATCCAGCATACCCCAAATTTGAACTTCATGGAGAAAATATTAAACACGAGTATATATCTGATTAATAATATGTCTGTGCATTATAAATGAAGCACTAATACTGGGTACAGATGCCTTTAACAGCCCTTTAATTGTTTTTACTGAGTGAAGGGAGAAGATATCTTTCTGGGTCATGACTTCTTCAGCTGAGGAATAAAAGCTTTGACATAGATTTACTCATTCAAGAAATGCTGTACACTCACTGGAAATACAAAGATGAGATACACATATAGAATCTCTGTCTTCTAGTGACTTAACAGATATAAGCAAAATTTAAATTGTTTTCTTTTTAAGGTCTCATAAATTAGATAGAATAAAATTTTATGTCTATCTTTGAACATATTCAAGTGTACTCATTGATGAAGCTTATTGTATTGTAATTCTCATAGGAAGACTAGTTTTGTGATAAATGTAGATTTACTGGTGGTGGGGAACTGACTTGGTGTCTGGAGCTTGAATAATCTGGAGGTAGGTATGTGGTTTTGGCTGTTAAGTCCATAAGTAGGTCTGCTCAATAGAGCACCTATGCATGGCCTTTACACATGGCCTGCTTCTTAGAACATGACCTCTCAGGAGAGCTGTTCTAGATGGTCTCACAATAGAAATCTCTCTCAACAGCCACACCTTCTATGATGACTCAGTATTCTTGAAGAATGGTCCAGTGGAGCAGACGGGAGCTGTATTGTTTTTTTTTTAATCATACTTTTGGAAGTTGTTTTTTTTTTTTTTACTTATATTAGAGCTAATACTAGAGCTGAGACCATCTAGAGCTAGGTATTCCTTAAGTATGTGTACTTTCAAATTTTTATATATCTGCTATTAAAAAGTAAACTAATTTTGAGTAGCATCCTGGATGCTGATTGATGTTGGATGGTATCAAGTCCATGCTGTACAAGAGTGAAATAAAAGATGATGTTCTAGAAATCTTCAAAGAGTACAAAAATCAGATCTTAGAGCATTCTTAATTCAAAGATAATGCTGTAGGAGGGGAGTGGTCAAATAAAGCGACTATTGGTGATACTTATAGGAGAGTTTAAATTTTCCTGCTAGTCAGTTGAGCATTGTTTAATGGAAATGGTTTATTTTCCTTTTCATGTAATGGTGACAGAGTGTATTTATTTTAACAGTCCCACTGTTAGTTTAACTGATATGCTTAGCTGACACCATATTCTCTTCCAATGATATTTTAGTTGTTGTACCTAATCTCAGTCGTAGCTGCCTAACAACAGGAGTTTCCACTTGATCTGTAGTTGTAATAGCTTTTAATAATTACTTGTTTCTTATGATCTCAAAAGTTCTTCATCTTGACCATTCTCCAAATGCCTTTAAGACCACATCTCCTCAGATTGTAAGCTCACCTCCTTCAGGTGTCATTTTTTTTTTTTTTTGCTTTTGAGTAATGAGGCTCCATGTTGTCCAGCTCCCCCCAAGTGATTATCCATCCCATGTCCTCTTACCACAGTCCTAGATAAACTTGGTGTTTCTCAACTTGTCTATTTATTAAGTTAGACTTTCTCACTGCTTATTTTATTTGTTCAAAAAATTATTACAAACTATAGTAACCAACACATACACTTAAATTGAGAACATTCATGATTATTACAGAATAACATAACTCAGCATTATGCAAAAATATTTAATTATAAAGTTTTGCTATAGAGTAGAGGAAGTCAGTCAAGTCACTGATGAACATTCTCAAAAATAACTTCTATACCCAGCATCCTGGGAAAGTTGAGCGAGCCAAAGACAGGCTAGTGAGGAAGGAGAGTCTAGGGTCTGTCTGCCTCTCTATTGTCACTGAAGTGAAAGGAATTCCAGGAGGATATTTTTTTTTAAACAGCAGAACTAACCAAAGTTTCTATCTGCCTTCTCCTGACGGCCTTTACAAGCTTTAATTCTAATATAAGCAAAATTTATTCCTGTAATCTCCTAAATATGTCTAACTAGAACATGCCTAATGTATTTAGATATTACTATATATTTTTTAAAAAGACAAAAATTTAAGGAAGGCAATCATGACCTGAAGCTATAATGTCATCTTAGTTAGGACAGCTACATTTTATTTTTATTTATTTATTTATTTATTTATTTATTTATTTATGGTTTTTCGAGACAGGGTTTTTCTGTGTAGCCCTGGCTGTCCTGGAACTCACTCTGTACTCACTCTGTAGACCAGGCTGGCCTCGAACTCAGAAATTCGCCTGCCTTTGCCTCCCAAGTGCTAGGATTAAAGGTGTGTGCCACCACCGCCCGGCTCAGCTATATTTTAAAAAGGCAAAAAAAACCCAAGTGCCAAGGAAGAGAAACTCATGCACTGTTGTTGGGAACGTGAGATGGTAGAGCCATTTCACACTATGGATGGTCATCACAAACTATGGACAACAAGAAACTACAAATAAAGCTATTAAATAATTGACTTATTCATTACTGAGTTTCATCCCAAAGAAATAAGATTGCTATAGCAAGAGTTTCATTCACTCCCATGTTTTCTGTAGCACTATTCATAATAGGAAAGTATGGAACAGACAGAAGCACCCATTGATGGATAGATGGATAAAAACTATACATACACAGTGGGATATTAAGCCATAAAACAGAATGAAATTCTGTCACTCATGGGAACATGGGTGGAACTGGGTAGTATTAAGTGAAATAAACCAGTCATAGAAAGACAAATGGTATTTCCTTGCTTATATATAGAAGCTAAAGGAATTGATTTCATAGACTATAGGTAGCTAGTTCAGATGGAATTTGGTTTGTTGCCCAAGAACACACAGGTTGAAGGCTTGGTTCTAAGCTCATGCTGCCACTGACAGTATTTGGATCATAAGGATGATAACTCTATAAACGGATTAATCAATTAATGACTGAAAGCTGAATGGACTCTAAAAAGTGCTGCCTATTAGAGAAAGTTGGCCATTGGAGGTGTGCCTTTGAAAGGTATGCATTGTTGCAGACTTTCTTTTTCATGTCTGCTACTTGCCTGTCATATGAGCAGCCTACATAACCACCTCTTATCACTTTCATAGAGATTACGAGGTGAGGCTAGAGGAAAGTCAGATAATGAACATGAAAACATAGTTAGAAAGAGAAGGTTCTAATGCTCTGCTACAGAGTAGGGTGAAGATAGCTCACAGAAGTTAGTTATATATTTCATAGAGACTAGAGGGAGGAGCTTACAGATGTTTAATATAGAGAAATTATGTTTAAGGAGAGAGAAATAAAAAATTCTATTTTTATTTTACCATTTACTGGTGCATGTATGTTTGTGTGTGTGTGTGTCTGTATGTGTGTGTGTGTGTACACACACACACACATTTCAAAATATTGCATATCAACACAAGCAGTTATTTGTAAATAATACCTTCCTAGTTTCTTATTTTATATACTGGGGAAATATATATTCATTTTCCACTGTACATAGACATACCCATACCCAATCCCTATACTTATAAGTCATGTTCCAATAATAAGAATGAGCTTCATCTCAAAGACTTGTTTAGACATAATTTTATTATTAGATAGAAAGCTATTTCTCTTTTGTTGGCCTTTTGTTTCCTCATACTAAATTATAGACAGGTGTGTTCAATAAAATAATTTCAAATTTTTGTCTAGTACTAACAAGTTATTAGTTTTTCTTAAAGGAGGACATAAAGAATAATGAAGAATCTACAATATAATTTTGTATAAAATGATTCTCATGAATATCTACTTTCTACTTGGTCATACACTGACATTTACAAAGAACTTATTTTAGGAAGTTTTGACTACTTCTTATTCATATGATCGCAAATAAGCTTTGGAGAATCTTTATGTAATTATCGAGGCAGTTTTTATTATGAAGGTAGAAAAATTTCAGAATAGCAATAGTTCTTGAAATTAATTTATGAATATCAAAAATGAACAAATTCAAATTAAATTATCCTTGAACTCCAGATATAAGGCTTAATTTAATTTTACTGTTAGATTCAAATGCTTCACGTGTATTCACATTGAAGAACAGAAAAACAAACTCATAAAGATTAAGATTACCTTGAAAAGAAAATAGTCAGTTTCAGTGCAAATATAAAGAATATAGTGGGATGCACACAATATACTGTGGTCATTTTAGGAACAGGTAGCTTAATAGTGAAGCTCTCTCTAGACTGTGAGTGTCTTATACTAAGCTGTGGATTAAATATTTTGCAATATTTGGTTACATTAAAATTTTACTTAATATTCTGTCATATGCATCAGTAGCTGAAAAGAGCTGAAACATTATTTTACAAGAATGATCCTCTCTAAAGAATGAGGACTAGGTGTTGATTTTATGTATTTTTCTTTTGAAGATCACAACTTTATACATGTGCTTACAGTTGGTGACAAAAAACAATCACTGTAATGTGTGCTATCATTTGTGTTTAACATTTCTCCCAGTGGCTCACATATAAGGGCTCACCTACCAGTCTGTGGTACTGTAGATTGTTGGAACCTGGCACAAAGAAATTAAGCTAATGGAGAATACCCTGTAAAGGGGTAATGGGACCCCCATACTCTTCCTTTTACTTTCTGATGTCAATGGGTAAGTGGTTTTGCTATACTATGTGATACTCAATGCAACCTGTCAACCTCCCCTGTCCCGTCCCAAACTGGACCAAAATGAGTACAGATGGAAACTTCTGAATTTGTGAGTTAAATGAGACCTTTCTTCCTTTCAAACTGTTGCTCTTAAGTGTTTGTTATAGCAATGAGAAACTCAGTTATAAAAGTCTTAAGCACAATTCCCTTGGCCTCTTAATTTTCTTTCCTTTCATCCAAGTTCCTTTCTACACCCCCAAATCCAGGTCGTTGGAAATGATGCCTGAGAAGCAATATCTTAATAAATAATGTAAGTCAGCATTAGTATGGAAATAATAACATGGACTATTGTTTGTAACTGTGACCAATAGTAACATGACCCATATTTGAGAAAAGCAAATGGTAGTCATAAAAAATCTCCCACATAAACCAAAATAATTGCTCACAGCTAATGAATAGCACATCCTTAAGTTTCATGAAATTTGCCTGTGAGAGAAAAGTAAACTATTTCAGAATGGTATTTCTGATTACTTAATAATTAAACAAATTGGGAAGTTTTTAAACAGAAAAACAATGATTATCCTTAAGTGAACTAAAGTATTGCTTCCAAATTTGTTCAGACCACGACTTTAAAATCCAGGCTAGAAGACTATGTCTATGAAAAACACAACGCTGCTGATTTATCAAAATAATAAAAGCATTTGTTTTGGGCTGTTTTTATGGACTATCTACTCATTGGAGGATTTAAGATGACTGGCCTTTCAGATCTGGATGTTTCTCTGGATGTTAGCGAGCTGTTCAGATTTATTCAGACAGGGCTTGTGGGAGACGGAAATTTCTCGAACATATTTGATGGTAGACATATAATGTTTTTCTCTTCAATTGATGTTTACTACTAAGCATCTTCCCCAGAAGCAGCCAATAAATACTTGACTCACAGTATGCAGAGTGTCTAAGCTAACAGATGTCTTTGTTGACAGTGTCAATATTGCAGAGGCACCATGGTCTATAACTTTTCTTATCTTTCTACTGGCTATCATCCTTAGTCATAAACTGTGCCATCTTCTCTGAGTGTGTAATCTCAGAGTCACTCTATTGTTTCCCCATTTTGTATTCTCTTAGTCAGCAAATCAACAAAAGTTATCATCTCCCTGGTCCCACAGAGCCTCAGCCATATTTTTAAACTTTAAAATTCCTTGTCTTTGAGCCAGAATTAGATTACACCAGTGAGAAGTTCGAGAAAAGGCTGTTGATTCTTAGGTTTGTTTGTATTTTTGAGGAAGGATAAGGATACATCAGAGACTGAAATGATGATCTTGCCTTTTTATGATTCTCTCACCCTGCACTCCATATTGGGGATGTTATGGATGGTTTAGGGTATAGGCATTACCTGCATCCTGAGCAGTCACCATGGAGACATTTCTGTTTATGGACATGTGTCTTTTTGATTACAATGTCATGGGACCTGCTTCATAAAATACAAGTGTGATCTCCACCTTTAAGGACTTTAGATTGTTTGAAATGGGCATCATGTGGGTTAACAACAAAGACTGGAGATTTACTGCCTTTGTTCAAACATCCTTGTAAACATTGGTGGGCTATTTAGCCTTCTTATCCATTAATTTCCATGTCTTTTAAAAGATCTATTTAATTTTACTTTATGTGTATGAGTGTTTTGCCTGTATGTATGTGTGCATACCTTGCGAGTGCCTGATGTCTAAGAAGGTCAGAAGAGCATGTCAGATCACTGGGAACTGGAGTTACAAATGGTTGTGAGCCCCCATGTAGATATTGGGAATAGAGAAGTGCTCACAATCACTGATTCAATTATTCAGCCTCAGTTTCCATATGTCTTAAGTGAAGATAATGAAACTCACTATTTCATGTAGTTTTGAGATTAAAATGATTCAATACAGATAATTTACAAGCATCAACATAGGTACAAAGTGTCTGGTACATGGCAAGCATTAGATATCTTTGCTGTTATACGTGATAGTACATTTGGTTTCTTGTTTTTCTGGGCCACATACATTTTGAACTATTAAACTAAACTTCAAGAGTACAGAAATATCTTTTCTGCTACAGTATTTGCTTCAGCAGAAGTTCTCTCTGTGTGACTCTCTTTGTATGTGTCTGTCTCTGTCTGTCTGTCTCTGTCTCTGTCTCTCTGTCTCTTTCTGTGTGTGTGTGTGTGTGTGTGTGTGTATGTGTGTGTGTGACAGAGAGATCCACTAGAAGGAGAATGATTTAAGGAACAAAGCCAGAGCTTTGTTTTCTCCTTTCCATCAGGCCTATAGATGGTGCTTGAGCTCTATCTCTTTGCTTTATTTCATTCTAGAAAACAGAGGGTGACCAGAGACCTCAATTGCATTAATTAACAATATAGAATAGACTAGATTCTCTATATTTGGAGTGCTTTTGTTCTTGTATTTTAATTTTTTCTATCTATCTATCTATCTATCTATCTATCTATCTATCTATCTATCTATCT
>NW_021604565.1:3849836-3880063 GCF_004785775.1 Grammomys surdaster | reverse complement strand
TCTATCTATCTATCTATCTATCTATCTATCTATCTATCTATCTATCTCTATCCATCCATACATCTACCTACCTATTCACTTTACATTCCATTTGCAGCCTTCTCTCAGTCCTTCCTCACACAGCCCCTCCTCTCATCCTGCTTCACCTGAATGACTGTGCCCAGAAGACTGACAGAGCTATTGCTTTGAGAGTTGTCTGAGTCTTTAAGCAGTCAGGCAAGAAGGGAATATAAGCTGAGACTCTCAAGTGAGACTTTGTGAACAATAAACGGGGTGAGTTTGGAGTGTCTCAGAATAGCTTCTAAGGGTTGGTTTTATTGATTAGTCATTACTCATTCCACTTCACTCCAGTATACTTGCTTGGTTCAAGTAGATCAATACCCCTTAAACACTGTGCACTTAAACAAACTAAGAGAAACCTATTTAGTGGAACATGCCCAACATAGCAAAACCTAGGAGTAGTTTTCCACACTCGATTCTCTCACTGCTGGTTTTGGAGCAGAAAATATTAATGGCAATGTCCAATCCTTGCACATAGACTAGCTTAGGTAGTTCCAGTATGCAGGATTCCTTCAGGAACATGGCTGAGTACATGGGCCTCATCTTCCCAGTCCTGAGAGTGGCAGGAGATGGTTGATTTTAGATGGGTACCATCATGTGTAGCAGCTCTGACCTGTTAGAATGTAATGCTCTTTCCCTTCCCCAGGATGGTTATGTTAGCACAGTACCAGAACCTCCCTAGGTGGGTGCCGTGAGCTCTACTACTTTGTTTTATTTCATTCTAAAAAGCAGAGGGTGACCAGAGATCTCAATTGTATTAACAATATAGAATAGACTAGATTCTCTATATTTGAAGTGCTTTTGTTTTTGCATTTGAATTTTTCCTATATCTATCTATCTATCTATCTATCTATCTATCTATCTATCTATCGTCAACCCATCCATCCATCTATCTATCATCTATCTACCTATTCACTTTACATCCCATTTGCAGGCCCCGCTCAGTCCTCTCTCACACAGCCCCTCCTCTCATCCTGTGTCCCCTTCTCCTCTGAGAAGCAAGGTCATCTCTGGGTACCAACCTATCCCTGCACTTGAAGTCACTTCAGGACTAGGCACATCCTCTCCTACTGAGGCCAAACAAGGTTGTGCAGTTAGAAGAACAGGATCCATAGGCAGACAACAAAGTCAGGGACAGCTCCTGCTCTAGTTTTTGGGGGGACCCATATGAAGAGCAAGCTGCCCATCTGATACATATGTGGGGGACCTAGGTTCAGCCCCTCTATGGTCTTTGGTTGGTGGTTCAGTCTTTGAGAACCCCCAAAGGTCCAGGTTAGTTGACTCTGTTGGTCTTGTGGAGCCCCATATCCTCCAGGTCTCTCAATCCTTCCCCATACTCTTTCATAAGACTTTCTGAGCCTTGTTTAATGTTTGGTTGTGGATATCTGCATCTGTTTCAGTCAGCTGCTGGATGGAGCCTCTCAGAGGGTGGTTTTGCTAGGCTAATGTCTATAAGCAACCAGAGTATCCTTACTAGTGTTAGGGATTGGTTCTTGCCTATGGGATGTGTCCCAAGTTAGGCCAGCCACTGGTTGGCCATTTCCTCAGTCTCTGCTCAGTTTATCCCTGAGCATATTGTTGGCAGGACAAATTTTCGATTAAAGGATTGTGGGTGGATTGGAGTCTTTATTTCCTCACTTCAAATCCTGTCTGGTGGCCGCTCCAGGCTCCATGTCTCCCACTGCTAGGAGTTTCATACAGAGTCACCTTCACAGGCTTCCTGGATGTCCTCTCATCCCAGGTCTCAGGCAAGTCTTAGAGATGACCCTCTTACTCCCTGCCATTTCCATTCCATCTCCCATTCCTTTCCCCTCTCCCACACAGTTCCCTCCCTCTCTCCACCAGCAATGACTTATTTTATTTTCCCTTCTGAGTGAGACTCAAGCATCTTTCCTTGGGCCATCCATGTTATTGAGCTTCTTTGGGACTATGGATTGTAGTGTGGGTATCTTGTACTTTATGGCTAATATCTACTTATAAGTGAGTACATTCCATACATGTACTTTTAGGTCTGAGTTACCTCACTCGGGACATCTGGGTTGTTTTCAGTTTCTGGCTATTATGAATAAAGATGCTATGAGCATAGTTGAACAAGTTTCCCTGTGATATGGTAAAGAATCTTTTGGGTATGTTCCCAGGAGTGCTATAGCTGGGTCTTGAGGGAGAACTACTTCCAATTTTCCAGGAAACCACAAGATTGATTTCCAGAGTGGTTGTACAAGTTTGCTTTCCCACCACCTTGCAAGCATGTACTATCCCTTGTGAGCTTAACAATTCTGATGGGTGTGAGGTGGAATCACAGAGTTATTTTGATTTGCATTTCCCTGATAACTAAGGATATTGAACATTTCCTTAAGTATCTCTTGGCTATTTGAGGTTCTTCTGCTGAGAATTCTCTGGTTAGTTCTGTATCCCATTTTTAGATTGTTTTATTCATGTTGTTGGTGTCTAATTTCTTGAGTTATTTGTTTATTTTGGATATTAGCCGTCTGTCAGATGTAGCACTAGTGAAGGTCCTTTCCCAATCTTCAGGCTGCTGTTTTGTCCTATTGATGGTGTTCTATGCCTTACAGAAGCTTTTCAGTTTCATGAAGTTCCATTTATTGACTGTTGATATTAGTGCCTGAGTGTTCTGTTAAGAAATTTGTCTCCTTTGCCAATGAGTTCAAAGCTGTTCTCCATTTTCTCTTCTATTGGATTTAGTGTATCTGGTTTTATGTTGAGGTCTTAGATCCACTTGTACTTGAGTTTTGTGCAGGGTGAGAAATATGGATCTATTTGCATTCTTCTACATGCAGGCAAGTTAGAACAACACCACTTGTTGAAGATGTCATTTTTTGTTGTTGTTTGTTTTTGCATCCTTTCTCAAAAATCAAATGTCTATAGGTATGTGGATTTATTTCTGGGTTTTCAGTTCAATTCCATTGATTACCCCATCTGTTTCTATACAAATACCATACAACTTTTTATTACTATTGCTCTGTAGTACTGCTTGAAGTCAGATATGGTGTCTGTATTTTTATTGTTCAGTACCTACACATAGCTTAAAAAAATCAGTCAAGTTAAAATCCTACAATAAGCTGTTTCCCCATACCTTTCCACCATTGACTCCTCCCATATGAATTTCTGTTATCTTTGTACAATATTTTGCATAAAATTTAAAAACTATAAGTATTTCTTTTGTTTGTATATGTGCTATGTATGTGTGTGCATGTTAATCATATGATTGGTTAGTAGAAAACTTGTGGGAGTCCCTTTATCATTAGGGTCATTGGGATTAAAGTCAGGTTAACAGGCTTAGTAGCAAGCATCATTGTCCCCGAATCATCAGACTCCATCATACTTACACTGAGATTGCATTTACTTCTAGCTATTGTTCTATTGATTGTAGATTTACACTGGCTTGTAGTTAATGGTGTATCTTACTTACACAAGGATCTCCTATTGTCTGACTTAGAATATGGCTTTATCACAATATTAGGGACTCACTGTCAATATTTAGATTGTTGTGACTGCTGAACTACTTATATGTTACTCACCATTGCATTTCCTACTGGTTAAATACTTTGTTGACTTTTATTTGATACTGCCCATTCTCTTGTCTTTCTTGTTCCTAACTGTTTTCATTCTTTCTTGCCCATTTTGAGCAGTTTGGTCTTGATCTGTGGAGGTGAGTACAAGTTTTCTTTACACTATTGTGTTACATTTCTGTGGCAATCAAGCAAACCAACTATAAATTGACTGAATTAAGTAAAAAATATAATATTTTATAGTTCTGAAAGATACAAGTATAAAATTAGCATTGCTGAGTTGAAATGGAAGTGTTGGCAGAGGAAAACATCTTTGGAGGATAATTCCTACTTCATCTAGACCCCAAAGCATTACATTTTTTTTTCTGTGTTTAGCAGCTTTTGTGAATAGGTGGGCAATAAAGAATACATGTTTTTTTCTAGATGATAACAGTTCCAGAATTCCTGTGTTATGGCTGCATCACTCAACTTCGAGTCTGTGGTCATGAAGCCTTCTCTGTCTTTGCATGATATTAACCTACCTCCCTTCTTTTTAAATTTAACCCCCTTTTGGGAATGTAATACATGAGTATTGTATTTTACATGCCATTTTCATTGTCTTCACCCTTCAACTCCCCTCATGCTCTCCTTTAGTTCATGACTACTCTTACTTCCTCCTTCTCTCCCCCCTCTATCCCTCCCTCCCTCCCCTCCCCTCCCTCTTTCTTTCTTTCTTTCTTTCTTTCTTCCTTCCTTTCTTTCTTTCTTTCTTTCTTTCTTTCTTTCTTTCTTTCTTGTTCTCCTCCCCTCTTCCTCCTTCTCTTATTGAGATAGGGTTTCTCTTTGTGTAGTCATGATTATCCTGGAACGTACTCTAGCTTTGAACTCACAGAAATCTGCCTGCTTCTGGCCCCCAGATGCTAGTATTAAAGGTGTGCACCATGGCTTCTTGACTTCTTCATTATTGTTTTACACACACACACACACACACACACACACACACACACACACACACGTCCTTTACTGAGTCTATGTGATGTTGCTCATACATAAAGGTTTATGGCTGACCACTTGGTATTGAATAATCTATCAGGGGCCTTGTTCTTGGAGAAAACAGAAGAACTTCCTGCTTGTAGAAGTTCTTTTGAGGAGGGTGAGGCCCTGTGAAATTTCCCTCATCCATGTTGTCATGGTCCTAGTATTGTCATTATGCATGTCTTGTTTAGGCAACTGTATTGTTGAGATTTTATAGTTGCAGCTTCCCTGTGTGTCCAGTAGATGCTATGAGCAGTAGGTTCTCTAGTTCCCTGACTCTTATAGTCTTTCCATCCCTTCTCCCATGGCATTCTCTGAGCTTTAGATGTAGGGGTGGCATTGTAAATGTGTCCATTGGTGTGTTTTAATCACTTGTGGTTAATAATCTCTATTTACTACAATAGAAACTTTTTTGATGAAGGTTGAGAGCTACACTTATCTGTGGGAATAAGGATATGTATTTAGAATACAGTTAGAAATTATATTGGTTAGGGAAATGATAGTAGTGGTAGGTTCTCCTTTAGTTCTATGACATCTTCACCCTTGGGTAGTTGGTCAAGTTTATAAAACTAGACACAAATTCCCTCTTATTGGACTTAATTAGCCTTAAGTCCAATTAGATGGCTATTGGTTACTTCCAAAATAAAAGTACCACTATTGGATCACTGGGGATATGTTGCTCAGTTGATTATTGTGGTGTACAAGACTAACAGCTAGGTAGGACTATCTATCGCTTTCCTCCATTAGCAGCTTGTATGGCATCATCAGATATCATGTGAGCTAGTTCTCAGGAAGGAGGGTTCTAGGCCAGTTCTTGTTCTATTCCTTCAAGTCTTGTGTCTGAAGTTTATAGTATCTTCAGCACTGGGGTCTTATCTTAGGTTCTGTGACTTTCCTCTTGTGAAGACACATAGAATGACATGAAATTTGATAATTGCTACATCAAAATAGCTGATGTAGGCAACTAAAGAAAAATAAGTTTACACTGGTTCACAGATACAGATGTCACAGTCTCTCATAGTGGAGAAGGCAGTTGCAGGAGAAGCTGTATTTATTGTGCCAGGAGCTCTAGGAGTGACTATGTACATCATAGCAGGCAGGAGGTGGAGAAATCTACCTATAGACAGTGGTGGGTAAATCCTCAAAGACCTGTCCATAGATACCTACTTCTTCCAGCTACACTACAGCCTTATAATTGGTGCCTCAAACTTGAGACTGAGAATTGACAATGTGAGCCTCTGGATAATAAATAAAACTGTTCAAGACCTGAAAATAGAGATAGAAGCAACAAAGAAAATATATCCCAAGGGAAACCTGGAGATGGAAAACCTGGGAAAGAGAACAGGAACAACAGATGCAAGCATCACCAACAGAATAAAAGAGGTGGAAGAGAAAATCTCAGGTGTAGAAGACAGAATAGGAGAAATTGATACATCAATAAAAAAAATGTAAAATCTAAAAAACTCCTGACACAAAACATCCAGGAAATCTGGGATACCATGAAAAAAACCTAAGAATAATAGGAACAGAAGAAGGTGAAGAGTCCTAGTTCCAAGGACCAAAAAATATTTTCAACAAAACATGGAAGAAAGCTGTTCCAACCTAGAGAAAAAGATGTATATAAACATACAAGAAGCTTACAGAACACCAATTAGCCTAGACCAGGAAAGGAAATCCTCTCACCACATAATCAAAAACCAAAATCTACAGAACAAAGAAAGTATTAAATAAAAGCTGCCAGGTAACATACAAAGTCAGACCTATCAGAATTACATCTGTCTACTTAACAGAGACTCTAAAAGCTAAAAGGGGTTAATATTTTCCAACTTCTAATAAAACTCATATATACAAACATAGACTGCTATGCCCAGAAAAACTCTCAATTCCAGTAGATGGAGAAATAATATATTTCAATAAAAATCTGAGTTTAATATCTTTCCACAAATCCAGCCCCTACAGAAAATAATAGAAGGGAAATTCCAAACCAAGGAAAACTCCAACTGTATTCAGGAAAACACAGGGAATAAGTAACTCAATACGAGCACAAACAAGAGAAGCACCTATCCCCTGCCTCCCAGATACATGCACACACACATTAACACCATCAATATTAAAATAACAGGAGTTAATAATCACTGGTCATTAATATCTCTCAACATTAATGGACTCAATTTCCTAGTCCATAAGACTAGGCTTATGGAGTGGGTGTGAAAACAGGATCTGTCATCCTGCTGCATATAAGAAACATACCTCAGCAGTAAAGATAGACATTGCCTCAGAGTAAAAGGGCTAGAAAAAAAGTTTTTCAAGCAAACAGATCCAAGAAGCAAACCGAAGTCACCATTCTAATGTATTATAGAATAGACTTTCAACCAAAATTAATCAAAAGAGATAGGGAAGGACACTTCATACTCACCATAGGAAAGACCTACTTAGATGATATCTCAATTATGAACATATATGCTCCAAACACAAGGACATAGGTGTAAAAGAAACATTGTTAAAGATTAAATCACATACTGAAACCTACACATTAATAGAGTTTTTAACGTCCCACTCTCACCAATCGATGGGACATCAAGACAAAAACTAAACAGAGAAATAATGAAAAGCACCAATGTTATGAATCAAATGGTCCTAACAGAAGTCTACAGGATAGTTCATCCAAACACAAAAGAATGTACCTTTTTCTCAGCACATCATGAATTCTTCTACAAAACTGAACATATTAGTTGATCACAAAAGCAAGACTCAATTGATATAATATGATTGAAATATCACCTTATATCTTAATAGATCACTATAGATTAAAGCTGGACTTCCACAATAACAACAAGCACCAGAAAGCCTAGCATATTCATAGAAACTGAGCAACTCTCTACTCAGTGCTCTCTGGGTCAGGGAAGAAATAAGTAAAGAAATTAAAGACTTTCTATAATTCAATGAAAATGAAGGCACATCATACCCAAATTTTTGGGACACAATGAAAGCAATGCTAAGCAGAAAGTTCATAGCACTAAGTGTCTCCATAAAGAAGTTAGAAAGTTCTCATACCCACAATTTACAAGTACACCTGAAAGTTGTAGAAAAAAAGAAGCAAGCACACCAAATAGGAGTAGAAGGCAGGAAATAATCAAAATCAGGGCTGAGATTGATCAATAAAACTAAGAGCCCTTTCTTTGTGAAAATCAACAAGGTAGACAAATCCTTAGCCAAATTACCAAAGAGACAGTATTCAAATAAACAATATCAGAAACAAAAAGGTAGACATAACGACAGACAATGACAAAATTCAAAGAAATATTAGGCTTTATTTCAAAACCCTGTGCTCCACAAAACTGGAAAATCTTAATGAAAGGGATAATTTTCTAGACAAATACCACTTACCAAAGTTAAATCAAGATCAGATAAATTATATAAATAGCCATATAAGCCCCAAGGAATTAGAAGCAGTCATTAAAAGTCTCTCCCTACTGAAAAGAGCCTAGGGCCAGATGCTTTTAGTGCAGAATTCTACTGGACTTTCAAGGAAGAATTAATACCAATACTCTATTCCACAAAATATAAACAGAAGGAATACTGCCAAATTCATTCTATGAGGCCACAGTCAACCTGGTACCTAAACCACACAAAGACTCAACAAAGAGAATTTGAGAATAGATTTTCGTATGCACACTGATGCAAAAATTCACAATAAAATACTCTCAAACCAAATCCAAGAACACATCAAAGCCATCAACCACCAAGGTCAAGTAGGCTTCATCCCATGGACTCGTGGATGGTTCAATATAGGAAAACCCATCAACATAATCCACTATATAAACAAACTGAAAGGGAAAGTACCCTCATATGATCATCACACTAGATGCTAAAATACCCTTGACAAAATCCAACACCCCTTCATGCTAAAAGTATTAGAGAGATCAGGCATACAAAGCACATACCTAAGCATAATAAAAGCAGTATACAACAAGCCATAGACAGCACCAAGTTAAATATAGAAACATTTGAAGTGATCCCACTGAAATCAGGGACATGACAAGGCTGCCCACTCTTTCCCTAACTCTTCAATTTAGTACATGAAGGTCTAGCTAGAGAAATAAGACAATTAAAGAATATCAAGGGGATACAAATTTGAAAGGAAGAAATCAAAGTATTGCTATTTGAAAATGATATGATAGTATATGTAAGTGATCCCGAGAATTCTACCAGAGAACTTCTACACCTGATAAATACCTTCGGTGAAGTGGCTGCATACAAAATCAACTAAAAAATGAGTAGCCTTCCTTTATACAAATAATAAACAAGCTGATAAATCAGAGAAAGAATACCCTTCACAATAACCACAAACAATATGAAATATCTTGTGGTAACTCTAACCAAGCAAATGAAAGATTTGTATGTCAACAACTTTAATACACTGGAGAAGGTATCAGAAAATGGAAAGTTCTCTAGATTGTAAAAATTGCCATCTTACAAAAAAGCAATCCACATATTCAATGTAATTCCATTCAAAATTTCAACACAATTCTTTACAGAACTTGAAAGAACAATACTCAACCTCATATGGCAAAGGAAAGGAATATGTAAAGGAATTTCTGGAGGTATCCCTGCTTTCAAACTGTACTACAGAGTATTAACAATAAAAACCTCATCTTATTGGCATAAAAACTAGGTTGATCAATGAAATCAAACTGAAGACCTAAACCTAAATCCATGCACCTATAAAAACTTGTTTTTTTTTTTGATAAAGAAGCCAAAATTAAACAATGAAAAAAGAAAGCATCTTCAACAATTGGTTTTGTCCCAGTTAGATGGCTTCATGCTGAAAATGTAAATAGATCAATATTTATTACCTTGCATATAGCTCAAGTCCATATAGATCAAAGATCTCAACACAAAACCTGATATACTAAATCTAAAAGGAGAGAAAGTAGAGAATAGGTTTGAAAACATTGGTGCAGGTGGTACTGTCCTGAGAAGAACACCAACAATTCATGCACTAAGACGTAAAATTAATAAATAGGACCTCGTGAAACTGAAGAGCTTCTATAAGGCAAAGGACACTGTTGACTTGACGAAACTGCAGATTGAGAAAGGATCTTTACAAACCCTACATCTGACAGAGAGCTAATATCCAAAATTTATAAAGAACTCAAGAAGTTAGACACCAACAAATCAAATAGCACAATTCAGTACAGAACTAAACAGAGAATTCTCAACAGAGAAATATCTAATGGGCAAGAAACACTTAAATGTTCATGTTCAACGTTCTTAGTCTTCAGGGAAATACAAATCAAAAAGACTCTGAGATTTCATTCTTTCACCAATCAGAATGGCTAAGATAAAAAACTCAATGAGCAGCACATTTTGTTGAGGATATAGAGTAATGGAACACTCCTCCATTGCTGGTGGGAGTGGAAACCTTTTCAACCACTCTGGAAATCAAGCTGGTGGTTTCTTAGAAAATTGGGAATAGTTCTACCTCAAGCTATACCACTCCTGGGCATATATCCAAAAGATGCTCCACCATACCACAAGGACACATGTTAACAGCAGCTTTATTCATATATTTAGGAAGTGGAAACCACTGAGATGTACCTCAACAAAAGAAGAAAATGTGTTTTATTTACACAATGGAATACTACCCAGCTATTAAAAATCAAGGATATTATGAAATTTGCAGGCAAGTTGATGGAACTAGAAAACATCCGGAGGAACATAACTCAGACCTACATGCATGATATGTACTTACTTATAAGTGGATGTTAGTTGTAAAGTACAGGATCCCTATACTACAGTCCACAGTCCCAAAGAAGCTATATAACAAGGATGGCTCAAGAGAAGATGCTCGAATATCAGAAGTGAAAATAAAATAGTCATTGCTGGTGGATAGAGGCAGGGAACTGAGTGGGAGAGGGGATGTGAAGAGGAACCGGGGCAGAGATCAGTTGTACGAAGAGCCAAAGAGAGAGAAAGCTGGGAGAGTGAAAGGCTGTGTGCTGAGGGCACAGGGTGTAGAGTATCTCTAGGAAGTGCCAGTGACCTGGGATGGGGGCGACTCTAGCTAAGACTGAGGGTGACTCTAGCTGAGACTCCTAGCTGTGAGGGATATGGAGCCTTAAGTGGCCAACTCATCTAGGCAAAGAGGACTTCATGTGGAAGCATAAGAACACCAACCCACCCACAAAACCTTTGACTCAAAATCTGTCCTGGCTACAAGAAGTGCAGGAACAAAGATGGAGCAGAGCCTGAGGGAATGGCCGACAAGTGACTGCTCCAATTTGAGGTCCATCCCATGGACAAACATCAATCCCTGACATTATTCTGTTATGCTTGCAGAAAGGAACCTAGTATAATTGTCTTGTGAAAGGTTCCACCCGGACATTGACTAAAACAGATGCAGATATGCACAGCTAAACATTAGATGGAACTCAGGGAGTTTTGTGGAAAATTTAGGGAAAGGATTGAGGGACCTGGAAGGTATAGGGTCTCTACAAGTAAAACAAAAGTGTCAACTGACCTGGACTCTTAGGGTTACCAGGGACTGATAGCATACATGGGATGGACCCCTTCTCCCCATGTTCATATGTAGTAAATATATAGCTTGATCTTCATGTGGGTCCCCAGCAACTGGAGCCGGGGCTGTGCCTGACTCTTCCTCCTGTCTGTATATCCTGTTCCCCTCACTGGACTGCCTTGTCTAACCTCAGTGGGAGTGGATATACCTAGTTGCACAGTTACTTGATGTGTCAGCTTGTGTTGGTACCTAGGAGGGTATTCCCCTGTCTCAAAGGGAGAGGGGCTGTGTGAAGGGAGGTGGTGATCTGGATGTAAAGTGAATAATCAAATAAATTAATGAAAAAAATCTAAAAAGTCTTTAATTGTTTTATTTCTGCCCTGATCCCAAAGTTATTCAGTAGGAATATATTTAATTTGTATGAGTTTCTAGATTTTCTGTTATTTTAATTGCTAAAATCCTGCTTTAATCTGTGGAGGTCTGTTAGGATGCAAGGAGTTATTTCAATTTTCTATCTGTTGAGACTTGCTTTGTGATTGAATATATGGCCTATTATGCAGAAAGTTCCTTGTGTTGGGAAGAAAACATTATTTTCTGTGTAGGTAAAATATTCTGTAGTTATCTGTTAGTTCCATTTGTAAATAACTCATGTTAACTCCAGTATTTCTCTAGTTTTCATTGGGATCACCTGCCCATTGGTGAAAGTAGAGTATTAAAGTCTCTTACTATAGTGTGTGAGGGTCAATGTGTGGTTTAAGTTTTAGTAATGGTTCTTTTACAAATGTGGATGCCCTTTTGTTCAGGGCATAGATGTTAAAAAAGGAAACATCATCTTGGATTTTTCCTTTGGTAAGTATAAAGTGTCCTTTCCTGTTTCTTTTGATTAATTTTGATTTGAAGTCTGTTTTGTTTGATATTAGAATGGTTACTCCAGGTTGGTTCTTAGATCAATTTGTTACACTTTACTGAGGTAATATCTATCTTTGATGTTGAGGTGTGTTTCTTGTATGCATCAGAATGATAGATTCTGATTTTGTATCCATTTTATTAGTCAGTAACTTTATGTGGTTGAATTTATCCATTGATACTTAGAGATATCAATGACCTAGGATTATTAGTTACTGTTATTTTGTCATTGTTAGTGGTTTTGTATGCATGTATGTGTTTCTTTTGTTTTGGTTTTGATGTGAAATTATTAACTTAAAAAAATTTTTTTTGGTTGTACTTAACTTCCATGGGCTAAAGTTTTCTTTCTAGTAACATCTGTTGGGATGGATTTGTAGTTAGATATTGTTTAAATTTGACTTTATTATGGAATATCTTGTTTATTAATCTCTGGTGACTGGAAATTTTGCTGGACATAGTTGTGTGGTTTGGTCTGTAGTCTCTTAGAGTCTGCAGTACACCTGTTCAGGACCTTCTGGCTTTTAGCATCTCCACTGAGTAGTAGGGTGTAATTCTAATAGGTCCGCCTCCTTTATGTTACTTGCTCTTTTTCCCTTGCAGCTTTGAATATTCTTTCCTTATTCTGTATGTTTAGTGTTTGGGTTAATATGTGGAGAAGGGGATATCTTTTCTGATCCAATGTATTTGTTGTTTTGTATGCTTTATAGGCATCTCCTTCTTTCGGTTAGAAAACATTTTTCTATGATTTGGTTGAAAATATTTTCTGGACCTTTGAGCTGGGATTCTTCTCTATCTTCTATTCTCTTTATTCTTAGATTTCATCTTTTCATACTGTCCCTGATTTCCTGAATGTTTTATGTGTCAAGAAACTTTTTCATATTTAACATTTTCTCTGATCGATGTATCTATTTCTTCTATTGTATCTTTGATGCCTGAAATTCTGTCTTCCATTTCTTGTATTCTGTTGTTGATGCTTGCATCTGTGCTTCCTGTTCACTTACCTAGATTTTCCATCTCCAGAATTTCCTCAGTTTGAATTTTCTTTAGTGCTTCTATTTCCATTTTCAGGTCTAAACATTTTTATTTATTCCTTCAACTATTTTTTTTCTTGGCTTTTTAAATAGATTTACTCATTTCTTCCATTTAAAATTTTTTTCCCTTGATTTCTTCAAGAGATTTATTCACTTCTTTAAGGACCTCTGTCACCCTCATAATGTATTTTTTTCTTGTGCTTCATCTGTTTTGGAATATTCTGGGCTTGCTATAGTAGGATAGCTGGGCTCTGGTGGTGATATATTTTATATATATTTTATATATTTTTGATTGTGTTCTTATGCTGGCCTCTAGGCATGTGGGTTTGGCTCTAGGTTCAATTTCTGGTTTTGCTTTTGTTGGATGGGTACTTTGTTTCTTGGTTTTTGTTTTCTTCCTGTAATACTGTCTTGTGTGGCCTGTGCTTGATAAAAGGGTCTTTATCTGAGTTGGGGGTGGAGTTCTGGTGACCTGAGTCACCTCTGATCTACCAGTGATATTTCTTCTGAGTTGAGCACTGGTCTTCTAGCAGGCATTGGCTGTTTTTGGGTAGGGGTGTCTGCTGGAGATGGGGTGTGGTCTTCTAGCAGGTGTGGCCTGTGGTTCGGTATCTGCCTATGGGAGCTGAGAGAGTCTAAAGGCATAGCTTTTACAAAAGCCAAATGGTTTCCTGTAGGGGTTAATAAAGTTTCTTTTTTTTTACCTGGTTAGGATTCACTTCTTCCAAAAATTTGAAACTATAAAAATCTCATTTTGTTTTACAAAGATGTACCAGTTTTTCTTCAACGGGCCTTCTTTAGTCTCACTATATACATCATATAGGCATAGAATTTGTATAGAAGATTTGAGAACAGCATTGTATGGACTTTTGAAGTCTCATCTATTCAGCTTCTCCATGTCTAATATCCGCTTGCACAAACCTTAGCCCCAGTACTAATTCTAGTTCATTGTTGCCTCCCAACATAAATGATACTGCTGTGATTTTTTTCAACACCAGCCTTTCTCTATAGTGTGGAATAATTTCCAGATAGAAGTTCAAGTAAGTTACGGACTGCATTTTTTGCTTTTTTGTTTCATAGGAATCAGAATAAGGATTGAATGCTACCCCAGAATAATATCTTAAAATGTTGCCCTATATTTTTTTCCCAGTTTTATACTCATTTACCATTGAAGGAAAAGCCTGGTACCAGCCACTTTCTTTCTTTTCTTTTTCTTTTTTTTTTTTTGTATTTGGAAACAGTTTTCTCACTGCCAACTGATATCTTTGCTTAAATTTTTAAAAGGCATTCTAAATACAACATATCAGAAATAACTGGCCTTTCATTTCGTTTTTTTGTCAATTCCTTTTAATTGGATATTTTATTTATATTTCAGATGTAATCCCCTTTCCCCATTTTCCCCCCACCCAGGAACCCCCTATTCCATTCCCCCTCCTCCTGCTTCTATGAGGATATGTCCCCACCCACCCTCCCACTCCTACCTCCCCACTCACGATTCCCCCCACACTGGGGTGTCCATCATTCACTGGACTAAGGACTTCCTCACCCACCTATGCCTGACTCTGTCATCCTCTCCTACATATACAGCTGGAGCCATGGGGCCCTCCCTATGTGCTCCCAGGCTGGTGGTTTAGACCCTAGGAGCTCTGATTGGTTCGTATTGTTGCTCTCCTCATGGGACAGCAAACCCTTTCAGCTCCTTCAGTCTTCTTTCTCACTCCTCCATTGGGAACCCCATGATCAGTTGAATGGTTAGCTGTGAGCATCCACCTCTGTATATTTCAGGCTCTGGCAGACCTCTAAGGAGACAGCTATTTATCAGGCTCCTGTCAGCATGCACTTCCTGGCATCCACATCAGTGTTTACCTTTGGTGACTGCACAAGGGATGGATGGATACCCAGGTGGAGCAGTCTCCACATGGCCCCTCCTTCAGTTTCTGTCCCACTCTTTGTCTCCATATTTTCTCCTATGAGTATTTTGTTACTCCTTCTAAGAAGGGCCAAAGCACCCACACTTTGGTCTTGCTTTTTCATGAGCTTCATGTGGTCTGTGAGTTGCATCTTGAATATTGCAAGCTTTTGGGCTACTATCCAATTATCAGTGAGTGCATACCATGTGTGTTCCTTTGTGATTGGGTTACCTCATGGCCTTTCATATCTAAATCTGATCTATGTATAAAAAGCCAGTAACTCAGAAATACTTTGACAACTCCACATTCCTCATTTTTCTTATCTTGAGCATCATGAAATTCCTCAGTAGCCTTGAATTTTAACATTACTCTAACTCTATCACTTGTTACGGAAATTTATCAAGCTGAAATGGCATCTCAAACGATGTTCTCAACTCTTGCCTTCTTCCCCATCAATCTGTTTTCTCACTATAGCCATATATTTTCTGTCAGAAGTAAACCTGCCCATGTTTTCCATTTATGCATTACTTTGTTGAGTGTTTTTCAGTGATTTCTCAGTGGCTGTAGCATGTCTGTAAAACTGCAACATGGCCTGTCACCTCTGTGTGACTCATTCAGTGCAGCATTTAGTTCTTTTGAGGATGTTTTCATCTTATTCTCTTTACCAGATTCTTTCTCATGCTTCAAATCCTTTGCTCATGCTAATAGTTGGTTTAGGAATGATATTATCCATTCATGTTATTTTACTTTTTACATATATCCCAGTGCTCTCTTTTTTAGATCAACATTCCTTGAGCTATTTTGACTGAGCTAAATTCCTCAGTCAATGTGTTCAGATGCATACCAGGTTAAGTTTTACATGTGTGTGATTTTGATTTATCTCTTCATCCTTCACTATAGTAAGTACTGCAAGCAACTTTTTTGATAATTGTATTAGGCATACTTAACAAGTGTCTGAAACAAAAGTGATAAAGTAATATTGGTAGAATAAGTAACTTTATTCTTCAAAATCAGAAATATGGTGTACATAGGTTTCTCACTGTTCACAGCTGTTATTATTGATCTTATGTGTTATAAGAGTTATAGGCATAATTTCCATTAATATTATGAATTTAATATCTATAACAATGTCAGAATGATCACAATATCAGTTTGTAATGAAATTGTCCCTTTAAATGTAAATTCTACTTATGTCTAGTTCTAAGTAAATATTTATTTAAAATTTCCTTGCTGTTGTCTTATTACAAATATTTAAGTTCTAAAGGGATGTAAAGAAGGGGTCCTAAGATCAGAAAATGAATACCATCTAAAATTTTATTTAACATTGAACTCTGTGTTATTTATTAATTACCATGATCAAGTTTGTTTCAATCCAGAGATTCAGGAATGATTCAATATATGGAAATCCATCAACATAATCCACTATACAAACAGAAAAAAAAAACATGATCAACTCATTAGATGCTGAAAAAGCATTTGAAAAAGTACAACACCCATTCATAATAAAAGTATTGGAAAGACCAGGAATTCAAAGCATATACCTAATTAATTAATTAATTTGTGCTAGCTTTCATGTGTGCCACACTTTAAGTGATTTATGAGTATAAGTTCATTTAATTATTATAACAACACTAAAAGGAAGTTATTTTTGTACAGGTTACAGAAGAGTTAAATAATCATCTGTTCTGATTTGATCAAAATATCTTTGTAGGCTTACATTTTGATGGCTCAGTTCTGAGTTTCATGCCTTGCTACAAAGGCAGTGAAGCCTACAAGGGATATGGCCTGGCTAGTCAAAGTAGGTCACTAGGCCACTCATTGAGTGCTATGCCCAGCACTGGATCTAGCCAGCCTTCTCTGATTTGTGGTCTGCTACTGTGTGAACCAAGCTTCTGACACCAGTGACAGAGTCATTCCTGCAGCTCTTCTCCCACTGTCATAATGACACTTTCTCTTCAGAAAAGGGGATGCCCATGGATGTCCACAGGCATTGACATATCATGTTGCAGTCAGACTATGTACATTTTTTCCTATTGAGGCAAGAAGAGGCAGCCCAGTAGAGGGAATGAGTTCCCGACAGGAAACAGAGTCAGGGATAGCCCCTCCTCTCACTATTATGAGTCCCACCTAAGACCAAGCTTCCCAACTCTAACACATGGCAAAGGGCCTAGGTCAGACCTATGTGTAGTACCTGGTTGACAGTATCTGTGGGCATCTATGCACCAAGGCTATTTTTTTTTTGTTTTGGTTTTTCGAGACAGAGTTTCTCTGTGTAGCCCTGGCTGTCCTGAGCTAGTTGGTTTCCTTGTGGTGTCCATGACCTCTCTGGCTCCTATAATTCTTCTTCATCCTCTTTCAAGAGATTTACTGGAGTGCTATCTAATGTTTGGCTGTGGGTTTCTGCATCTGTTTCCATCAGTTGCTAGGCTCCTACCTACAAATAGAACAGAATATCATCAACAGTGTCAGGGTTGGGCTCCCTTTCATGCAGGAGTCTCAAGCTGGACAGGTCATTGGTTGGTCATTCCCTCTATTTATGTTCCATCTTTACTTCTGTATATCTTGTAGCAGGACAAATTGTAGTTCTAAGTTCTGTGGCTTGGCTGATGTCCCAATCCCTTCATTGGAAGTCTTACCTGGTTACAGAAGATGGCCAATTCAGGCTCCATATCTCCTATTTACTAGCAGTCTTAGCTAGGGTGACCCTCATAGATTCCTGGGAGTTTCCATTGTCCTAGGTTTCTAGCTTGTCCTAGAGACCTTGCCTTCTGATTCCAGTTTTCTTTCCAGGTACTCTCTCTCTCTGTCCTCCCCACACATGATTTCTTCTGATTCCATCTTCACCCCAATCTTATTCAGTCCCCATTCCCATCCATCCACAATGCCTATTCTATTTCATTTCTCAGTGAGATTCATGCATCCACTCTTGAGCCTTCCTTGTTACTTAGCCTCTTTGGGTCTGTGGATTGTAGCATGGTTATCCTTTACTTATAGCTGATATATACTTATAAGTGAATACATTCCATTTTCATCTTTCTGGGACTTAGTTACCTCACTCAGGATGATCTTTTCTAGATCTATCCATTTGCCTCAAAATTTCATGATGTCATTGTTTTTAATAGCCAAGTAATACTTTATTATGTAAATGTACCACAGTTTCTTTCTCCATTCTTTCATTGAGAGACATAAAATTTCTGGATATTATAAATAAAGATACTAGGAACATAGTTGAGCAAGTGTCCTTGTGGTATGGTAGAACATACTCTTGGTATATACCCAGGAGTAGGATAGCTGAGTCATAAAGTAGATTTCTTCCCATTTTTTTGAACCACCACATTAATTTCCAAGTGGCTATACTAGTTTATACTCCTCCCAGCTGTGAAGGAGTGTTCTGTTTGCTCCACATCCTTGCTAGCATGAGTTGGTACTTGAGCTTTTGATCTTAGCCATTCTGACAGGTATAGGATGAAATTTTAGTGTCATTTTGACTTGCGTTTCTCTGCTGTCTAAGGATGTTGAACATTTCTTTAAGTGCTTCTTGGCCATTAGAGATTCCTTGGTTGTGGATTCTTTGTTTCTTGTGTTTTCTGTATATTTTGAACATTAGCCCTCTGCAAATGTGGGGTTGGTGAAGATCTCTTTCCATTCTGTAGGCTGCTGTTTTCCCCCATTTATAGCACTTTTTCTTTGCCTTACAGAAGCTTTTTAGTTTCATGAGGCCCTATTTATTAATTGCTGATCTTAGTGCCTGAGCTATTAATGTTCTGTCCAAGAAGTTTTCTCTTGTACAATGAGTTCAAAGGTATTCCCCACTTTGTTCTATTAGATTTAGTATATCTGACTTTCCATTGAGGTCTTTGATCCACTTGGACTTAAGTATTATGGAGATTGATTAAATATAAATCTCTTTGTATTCTTCTACATGCATACTTCAAATTAGACCATCTCCAATTGTTGAAGATGCTTTCTTTTATCCATTGTGTAATTTTGGCTTCTTTATAAAAATCAGGCTTCCATAAGTGTGTGGATTTAGCTTTGGTCTTCAATTTGATTCCATTGATCAACCTGTCTATTTTGATGCCAATAACATGTGGCTCTATTACTATTGGTCTGCAGTACAGTTTGGAATCAGGGATGGTGAGACTTCCAGAAGGTTGTTTTTTTGTTTGTTTGTTTTGTTTTTTTGTTAGGAATAAGACAAATTTATTTTGATAAAATTTACCTTTTTCTTTAAAAAATTTATTCAGTTTGCATCCCACTTACTGTTGCCCTCCAGTCACCCCCTCCCACAATCTTGTCCTCCCCATCTCCTCTAAGTGCATTTACCTCCAATCCCTCCCCACCCCCACTCTGATACGTCAAGTCTCTTGGAGGCTAGGCACTTCCTTTTCCATTGAAGCCAGACAGGCTAGAAGACCATATCCCATGTACAGGGAACAGCTTTTGGGATAGCCCCCTTTCCAGTTGTTTGGGACCCAAATGAAGACCAAGTGGCATAACTGCTAGATGTGTGGGGACACCTATGTCCAACCCATGTGTGTTCTTTGGTTGATTTAGACTCTGAGAGCCCCAAGGGTCCATGTTAGTCAACTCTGTTGGTCTTCCTGTAGAGTTCCTATCCCCTTTCACGCTCATAATATTTCCTCTTAATCTTCCGTAAGAGTCCTCAAACTCCATCCATTGTTTGGCTGTGGGTGTTTGTAACTATCTGAGTCAGCTGCTGGGTGAAGTCTTTCAGAGAACAACTTTCCCTGTCTGCAGGCATAACACAGTATCATTAATAGTAAGATGGAATCTTAGAGTTGTTTTGATTTGCCTTTTCTTGACTAAGGACTTTGAACATTTCTTTAAGTGCTTCTTGGCCACTCAAGATTCCTCTGTTGAGAATTCTCTGTTTAGGTCTGTACACCATTTTTTAATTGGGTCACTTCAGTTGTTGGTGTCTAACTTCTTGAGTTCTTTATAAATTTTGAATATTAGCCCTCTGTCAAATGTAGGGTTGGTGAAGATCATTTCCCAATCTGTAGGCTGCAGTTTTGTCCTGTTGATAGTGTCCCTTGCCTTACAGAAGCTTTTTAGTTTCATGAGGTATCATTTATTAATTGCTGATCTTAGAGCATGAACCATTTTTGTCCTGTTCAGGAAATTGTTTCCTGTACCAATGTGTTCAAGGATATTTCCCACTTTCTCTTCTATGAGATTTAGTGTATCTGGTTTAATGTTAATCCACTTGGACTTCAGTTTTGTGCAGGGTGATAAGTATGAATCTATTTTCAATCTTCTACATGTAGGCATCCAGGTAGTTCAGGACCATTTTTTGAAGATGCTTTCATTTTTCCATTGGGTTTGGCTTTGTTTTAAAAACCAAGTGTCTTTAGGTGTATGGATTTATTTCTCGGTCTTTGATTCAATTTCATTGATCAATGTAGCTGTTTCTGTACCAATCCCATGCAGTTTTTTTTTTGTTGTTTTTTTCGACACAGGGTTTCTCTGTGTAGCCCTGGCTGTCCTGGAACTCACTCTGTAGACCAGGCTGGCCTCGAACTCAGAAATCCGCCTGCCTCTGCCTCCCAAGTGCTGGGATTAAAGGTGTGCGCCACCACCGCCGCCCGGCTCCCATGCAGTTTTTACTGCTATTGCTCAGTAGTACAAATGAGGTCAAGGATGGTAATTACTTCAGAAGTATTTTTTATTGTTCAGGATTATATTGGCTATCCTGGGTTTTTGTTTTTCCATATGAAGTTGATATTTATTTTTTCAAGGTCTATAAAAATTGTGTTAGAATTTTGATTGGGGTTGCATTGAATCTGTAGATTGCTTTTAGGAAGATGGCCATTTTCACCCTCTTAATCCTACTATCCATGAGCATGAGAGATTTTTCCATCTTTTGATATCTTCTTCGATTTCTTTCTTCAGGGATTTGAAGTTCTTGTCATAAAATCTCTCACTCACTTGGTTAGAGTCATACCAAGATATTTTATATTATTTGTTGCTATTGTATAAGGTGTTGTTTCCCTAACTTCTTTCTCAGTCTGTTTAGAGTTTGTATATTGGAGGACTACTAATTTCTTTGAGTTGATTTTATAGGCAGCCACTTTGCTGAAGGTGTTTATCAGTTGTAAGAATTTTCTTGTTACTTACGTATTCTATCATATCATATGATATGTGAATAGTGATACTTTGATATCTTCCTTTCCATTTTGTATCCCCGTGATCTTCTTCTTCTTTTTAAAAAAAGATTTATTTATTTTATGTAAGTACACAGTTGCTTTCTTCAGACACACCAGAAGAGGGCATCAGATTCCTTTACAGATGGTTGTAAGCCACCATGTGGTTGCTGGGAATTGAACTCAGGACTTCTGGAAGAAGTGCCAGTGCTTTTAACCCCTGAGCCATTTCTCCAGCTCCCCCCTTGATCTTTTATGGTGGCCTTATTGCTCTAGCTAAAACTACAAGTGCCACACTGATGAAGTACAGAGAGTGGACATATTTGCCTTGTCCTTGATTTTAGCGGAATTTCTATACGTTTCTTGCAATTTTATTTCATGATTGCTATCAGCTTGTTGAATATTGCCTTTATTGTGTGCAGGAATGTGCCTTATGCCTCTCTCTTTTTGAAATTAATTTTTTAATTGGATATTTTATTTACATTTCAGATGTTATTCCCTTTCCCCATTTTCCACCCATTCAGAAACCCTCCTCCTCCTGCTTCTATGATGATGTGCCCCCCCCACATACTCCTACCTTCTCGCCCACGAATTCCCCCACAGTGGGGCATCCAGCCTTCTCAGGACCAAGGACTTCCTCTCCCACCTTTGCCCAACAAGGCCATCCTCCCCTATCTATACAGCTGGAGCCGTGGGTCCCTCCCTATGTGTTCCCAGGCTGATGGTGTAGACCCAGGGAGCTCTGATTGGTTGGTATTGTTGCTCTCCCCATGGGGTCACAAACCCCTTCAGCTCCTTGAGTCTTCTTTAAAGCTTCTCCATTGGGAACCCCATGATCAGTTTAATGGTTAGCTGTGAGGACCCACCTCTGTATTTGTCAGGCTCTGGCAGACCTCTAAGGAGACAGCTATTTATCAGGCTCCTGTCAGCATACACTTCCTGGCATCCACATCAGTGTCTACCTTTGGTGACTGCACAAGGGATGGATACTTAGGTAGAGCAGTCTCTGGACAGCCCCTCCTTCAGTTTCTGTCCCACATTTTTTCTTCATATTTGCTCCCATGAGTATTTTGTTACTACTTCTAAGAAGGACTGAAGCACCCACACTTTGATCTTTCTTCTTCTTGAGCTTCATGTGGTCTGTGAGTTGTATCGTGGGTATTGCGAGTTTTGGGCTGATTTCTATTTGTCAATGAGTGCATACCATGTTTGTTCTTTTGTGATTGGGTTACCTCACTCAGGATAATATTTTCTAGTTCCATCCATTTGCGTAAGAATTTAGTGAATTTGTTGTTTTAAATAGCTGAGTAATACTCCATTGTGTAAATGTACTACATTTTATGTATCCATTCTTCTGTTGAAGGACATGTGGGTTTTTTCCATCTTCTGGCTATTATAAATAAGGCTGCAATAAACATAGTGGAGTATATGTCCTTGTTATATGTTGAAACATCTTCTGGGTATATGCCCAGGAGTGGTATAGCTGGGTCCTCAAGTAATGCTATGTCCAATTTTCTGAGGAACTGCTAGACTGATTTCCAGAGTGGTTGTACCTACTTTCAATCCCACCAACAATGGAGGAGTGTTCCTCTTTCTCCACATCCTCACCAGCATCTTCTATCACCTGAGTTATTGATCTTAGCCATTCTGACTGGTATTAGGTGGAATCTCAGGGTTGTTTTAATTTACATTTCCTTGATGACTAAGGATGTTGACCATTTCTTTAGGTGCTCCTTGGCCATTCAAGTTTCCTCAGTTGAGAATTCTTTGTTTAGCTCTGTACCTCATTTTTAATAGGGTTATTTGGTTGTCTGAAGTCTAATTTCTTGAGTTCTTTGTATATATTGGATATTAGCCCTCTATTGGATGTTATATTGGTAAAGATCTTTTCCCAATCTGTTGGTTACTGTTTTGTCCTATTGACTGTGTCTTTTGCTTTTCAGAAAACAGAGCAATTAGAGAACAAAGGAAGTCAAAGGGATACAAATAGGAAAGGAAGAAGTCAAAATATCACTAATTGCAGATGATATGATAGTGTACTTAAGTGACCCCAAAACTTCCATCAGAGAACTAAACCTGATAAACAACTTCAGCAAAGTGACTGAATATAAAATTAATTGAAACAAATCCTCTATCCAAAGGATAAACAGGTTGAGAAAGAAATTAGGGAAATGACACCCTTCACAATAGTCACAAATAATATAAAATACCTTGGTGTGAATCTAACTAAGCAAGTGAAAGATCTATATGACAAGAACTTCAAGTCTCTGAAGAAAGAAATTGAAGAAGATCTCAGAAGACAGAAAGATCTCCCATGCTCGTAGATTGGCAGGATTAATAGTAAAAATGGCCATCTTGCCAAAAGCAATCTACAGATTCAATGCAATCCCCATCAAAACTCTAACTCAATTCTTCATAGAGATAGAAAGAGCAATTTGCAAATTCATCTGGAATAACAAAGACTATTCTGGAATTACAAAGGAAAACTATTCTCAACAACAAAATAACTTCTTGGGGGGAATCACCATCCCTGACTGTACTATACAGCAATAGTGATAAAAACAGCATGGTATTGGTACAGAGACAGGCAGGATGATCAATGGAATAGAATTGAAGATCTGTTAATGAACCCACACACCTATGGTCACTTGATCTTTGACAAAGGTGCTAAAACCATCCAGTGGAAAAAGGATAGCATCTTCAACAAGTGGTGCTGGTTCAACTGGAGGTCAGCATGCTGAAGAATGCAAATTGATCCATTCTTATTTCCTTGTACAAAGCTTAAGTTCAAGTGGATAAAGGAACTCCACATAAAACCTGATACACTGAAACTAGTAGAAGAGAAGGTGGGGAAGAGCCTCGAATAGTTGGGCACAGGGGAAAGTTCCTGAACCGAACACCAATGGCTTATACTCTAAGATCAAGAATTGACAAATGGGACCTCATAGAATTGCAAAGCTTCTGTAAGGCAAAGGACACTGTCAATAGGACAAAACGGCAACCAATAGACTGGGAAAAGATCTGTGCCTTATATCTCTTGTCTCTTCAAAACTTTTATCATGAAGGATGTTGTATTTTGTCATAGGCATTTTCAGCATAAAATGAAAGATCATGTGTTTTTTTTTCCTATTCAGGTTGTTTATATGGCATTGAAAGATTTTTGTATACTGAACTATTCCTGCGTGTCTGAGATTAAGCATGGTGGATTCCTGCATGTCTGGAATTAATCATGGTAGATTACTGTGTTTTTAAAATTTGATTTGTAATTATTTTGTTGACTATTTTTACAACAAAATTCATGAGGAAAGTTACTCTGAAATTTTCTTTCTTTGTTGAGTCATTGTGTGGTTTAGGCATCAGGGTGATTGTGATTTAAAAAAATAATTTGACAGTACTTCTACTGTTTTTATTTTGTGGAACAATTTAAGGAGTATTGGTATTAGTTCTTCTTTGAAAGTTTAATAGAATTCTTTGCTCAATTTATCTGGTGTTAGGCCTTTTTTGGTTGAGAGACTTAATAAATGTGTCTATTTCCTTAGGGATTGTAAGTCTATTTAGATTGTTTATCTGATCTTGACTTAACTTTTGTAAATGGTATCTACTGAGAAAATTGTTCATTTCTTTTATAGTTTCTAATTTTGTGGAGTATAAATTTTTGAAGTAAGACCTAGTTGTTTGGATTTCTTTGGATTTCCTTGGTGTTGGTTGATGTATCCCCCCATTTCTTATCTGGTTTTGTTCATTTAAATATTTTCTCTCAGCCTTTTAATTAGTTTGGCTTAGGGTTTTTCTGTCTTGTTGATTATATAAAAAAAACCCAACTCTGTTTTGTTGATTTTTTTGTATTGTTCTCTTTATTTCTATTTTATTGATTTCAGCCCCACTTTTAGTTGGTTTTTTTTTTGCCTCCTACTCCTTTCCTTTTAGGTGTTTTTTTTTCTTTCTTTTTTCTTTTTTTGGTTCTAGAGCTTTTAGGTGTGCTGTTAATTTGCTAGTATGAAATTTAAATAGAAAAACCAATAATTTCTTTATGAAGACGCTTAGTGCTGTGAATTTTTCTATTGGCACTGCTTTCATTGTGTCCCATAAGTTTGAGTATGTTGTGCTTTCATTTCATTAAATTCTAGAAAGTCTGTAATTTCATTCTCTCTTTCTTTCTTTCTTTCTTTCTTTCTTTCTTTCTTTCTTTCTTTCTTTCTTTCTTTCTTTCTTTTTCCCTTTCTTCCCTGACACAGTGGTCATGAAGTAGAGACTTGTTCAATTTCCATGACTTTATAAGTTTTCTATTGTTTTTTGTTTGTTTTTGAAGTCTACTCTTAGTCCATGGTGGTCTGATAAGAGAAAAGTGGTTGTTTCAATTTACTTGTATCTGTTGAGACTTGCTTTGTGACAGAATACATAATCAATTTTGGAATATATTCTGTAAGGTGCTGAGAAGAAGTTATGTTCTTTTGTGTTTGGGTAAAATATTCCATAGAGATCTTTTATGTCCATTTTATTGATAATGCTTGTTAGCACCATTTTTGCTCTGTTTAGTTTCTATCTGGATGACCTGTATATTGATGAGAATGTGGTATTGAAGTCTCCCACTATTATGTGTGGGGATCAATGTGTGAATTAGGCTTTTGTAATGATTCTTTTACAAATGTAGGAGATCTTGCATCTGGATCATAGATATTTAGAATTGAGATATCATCTTTATAGTTGTTTTCTTTGGTGTGTACGTAAGTTTCTTTCTCTGTCTCTTTTGACTAATTTTGGCTGAAAGTCTAATTTGTTAGATATTAGAATGGCTACACCAGCTTGTTTTTCAGGTCTATTTACTTGGAAAATATTTTTCTAGCCCTTTACACTGAGGTAATGTCTGTCTTTGATGTTGAGGTGTATTTATTATATGCACCAGAATTATGGATCCTATTTTCTTATCCATTCTGTTAGCCTGTGTCTATATTAGGTAATTAAGCCCATTGATGTTGAGAAAGATATTAATGATCAATGATTTTTAATTTTTGGTGTATTGATGTTGATGTGTTCTCTCTCTTTCTCTCTCTCTATGTTTGCATGTGTATGTGTCTATGTGTTTGTGTGTTTTCATTATATTGGATTTGCTGATGTGAATTATTTATTTTCTGTGTTTTCTTGGTTGTAGTTATGCTCCTTGGTATAGAGCTTTCCCTTTTAGGTTTAGTCTTTTCAAGGTTTCCCATAGTTCCTAGATGCTTTGTGTCATTTTCTTTGACCAGTTTATCAGTTTATTTTATTATCTTCTTGCCTAAGATTCTCCTTTTCATATTTTGTACTCTGTTGATACTTACATTTGTACTTCCTGTTCACTTCTGTCTTAGAGTTTTATTGCTGTTAAGAGACACCATGATCATGGCAACTCTTATAAAGACAAACATTTAGTTGAAGCTGGATTACAATTTCAGAGGTTCAGTCCATTATTGTCATGATGGGAAGCATGGGAATATGCAGTCAGACTTGATGCTGGAGTGCTGGAGGAACCCAGAGTTCTACATTTTGATCTAAAAGCAGCCAGGAGGAGACTATTTTCTGCAGGCATCCAGAAGGAAAGTCTCTTTCTATTCTCCATGGAGCTTGAGCATTAAGACACCTCAAAGCCACCCCTATAGTGACACACCTACTTCAATAAGGCCACGCCTACTCCAACAAGGCCATACCCGCTAATAGTGCCACTCCCCATGGACCAACCACTGAAAAGCATGAGTCTATGGGGGCCAAACCTATTCAAACTACCACAGCTTACCTAGGTTTTCCATCTCAAGGAGTCCCTCAGGTTGTTTTGTTTATTGCTTCTATTTTTATTTTTAGGTCTTCAACAGTTTCATTCATTTCCTTTACCTGTTTAGATTGTGTTTTCTTGCATTTCTTTAAGGGATTTAGTCATGTCACTTTTAAAGGCCTTTATCATCTTCATAAGATTGGATTTAAAGTCATTGTTTTCAGCTGTGTTTTGGTTTCCAGGGCTTGCTGTAGTAGGATACCTGGGCTCTGGTGGTATCATATTGCTCTGGTTATTGTTTATTCTGTTCTTATGCTGGCCTCTAGCCATATTGGCTTTGGATTTAATTATAGGTTTAGGTGCTGATTTCGCGATTTCTCTTTGTTAGATGAGCGGGGTTTTTGGATGCTTTCCCCTTTGGTTTTTCTTTCTTCTTGGTATTCTGGTCTGGGTGGTCTGAAGTTCTGGTGACCAGCACACCTTCAGGTCCAGTAGTGTTTCTTTGCTGGGGTTTTTGTGACTTCTGGGATTTTAGGTGCCTACATTGCCTCTGAACTGGCATAGCCTCCAGGAAATCAGAGATCTTCTGCCAAAATTGTGGTCTAGAATATGGAGCCCAGGACATGGGGTGTATTTTATGGCTATTACGGGAAGTTGACAGGCATAAGGCATAGGACAAGATCTTACCCAGGGTTTCTGGTGCCAGTGTGACCTTTGAGAATGCAGGCGGAGTTGTGGTTTGGGAAATGGATCCCAGGGTATTTGATGCAGTTTAAGACTGTTGGGTATACTTTAAGGGGAGTTGGAAGGCATAGGACACAGAACATGGGCTTATGTGGGGTCCCTGGGTCTATCGTGGCCTCTAGGACCAACACTAAAACTTTTGCATTTTGAGATACTTGAGTTTTATTAGTCTTTATCTGCTCTAGGATTTAAAAGTATTTATGATTATTTATGTGAAAATAGGGATAAAGTCATTACTATGAAATGTCTCTTGTTCCTCAACCCTATTCTGATAAATGCTAATTCTGAAGTATTAGAAGGGACTGGGAAATGTTCAAAAAAATAAAGACCCCAATGTGACTCATTAGACTAGATGAGAATAGTCAGAAAATTAGTTAAATAGTCTTAATTTCGCAAATGGCCTGTTCTAGGACTGAAATTAAAAAATCCTTTAAAGCAGAACTCAGGTTCTTGTAGACTTGTCAAGTATCAGACTATATAAAATATTTGGAGATCTCATTTCTGCAGTGGCCTCACAAAGGATTCCCTTTAATGAAGGTTAATACATAAAAGGCAGAAATGAGCCAGCGCCTGCCTGCTTCACAGTTACCAAGTTACCCTGATGACTAATTGGAAGCCCAGAGTATGATGGTGAATAGCCTAATCAGGAAATGTTTATTTGACCTGTGTCCCTGGAAGTGGAGTGTGAAATAACAGAAAACAATAGTCAAGAGACATTGAAGAATGACTCTAATAGCAGAAGAGAAAAACAGGTGTGAACCTTAAACCTACAAACGATTTGCTTAACTGAATATCTTTGAGAAAGTTTGAAATCACTCACACAAGAAGCCAAAGGAGAAATTGCAGGGATCCAGAGCCTTCAACAATGACAAAGACACCATTCAGGGTATCATCATTGATGGTCTCCTTATCAATAAAAGCTGTCACATACAATTGACAATATCTAAATAAGAGCTTACATGGGGATACAAGTTATGACGTACTGTAGGATTGTACTGCTTAATACCTCAAATTCAGTAACTGTACAGGGGCAGATTCTATGGTAGCTGAATCTGGGATAAGACTAGTGTAAAAAAGTTTGCTACAGGGCACTTTCTGAATTTATACCTGTGGATAGAATAACTGGACAAACCTAGAATGGCTTGTCAAAAGTATATGACGGAGCAATGGATGACTTTAATATGAAATATAACATCTGAAACATAATGGTCTAGGATACAAATGACTGGGTATCCTGATTTGCATGTGAAAATTATCTGGCGGGGTTAAGGAAATGGGATTGTGTAGAGGAAGGAACTGCAATGCTTTTCAGCTTCATTGCAAGATGGCTCAGGAGACAAAATTCCATATTCTTCCATTGACCAGCCATTGGATATAGATAGACTGCATATAGCTGGGAGAGAATCAAGACCCTGGGGACTGCTGAGAAGGCTGTCATTGGGTACTGTGATAAAGGAGTTTACCAGGAAACTAGAGAATTGTTTTGAAGGGACTCTGTGGATGGTGTGTCAGGCCATTTATTTTAGTCACCATCATAAACTTGTATTCCCATGCAAGCTCTTAGTTGGATGTTGTCAATTGATGTGCCAGTTTTTATCAATAATGGAACCATCAATGATGGTACCCTGAATGGTGTCTTCGTCATTGTTGAAGACTCTTGATAGAGATTATCTCCTTATACCAGGCTCTTATTCTATGTTTCTAATGCCCTTTGTCTTTATTTTTCCTCCCCAACTCCCACGACATCCTAATCTTAGATTAGACTCCTGACAGTGCTCATGGCCTTTCCTCTTAGTGGCTATGGATACTTACTCATATTTCCCTTCTGATAGGAGCAAGGTGACATGACTCTTTGTAGAAAAATTTCCCTGTGTTTTTAATTCTAGTCTGGCTTCTATTTTCCAGAAACTCAATTCATTTGTTCTCTATGCTCTGAATGTTTAAATTCTTATTTTTGGTCTACAAGACTACAACATTCATAGACCAATCTCACAGTATTTTGACCCTCACCTTTTCTTAGCTTCATTGTGATCAGTCTTCTTCCTTCTTTCATTCACTAAGCAACTCAGTCACTTGCTATTGATTCTCCATCACTCCCTTTATGGGCTTAATGTCAGTGCTGCTAAATGACTTCAACCAAACTCACATACAGAGAGTAAATGGCTACTAGTTTATTTCTCCCCAAATATGCCTATCAGAAAGTCTATGTCTACCAGCGAGACAAAGTCAACCAGAAATACTGTCTACCAGAGTGATATAGTTTACCAGAAAGACTATATCTAAGCCATATTGCTTCTCTTTTGTGAGTTAAAGGATTGGCATAAATGCATTGCAGAATTAAAATAAGCAATGACTTTATTGATCTGATTTTTGAGTTGTGCTAGATATTTTCAGGCACATTTGTATAACATTAATAAACATTATTGTATAGTTATTGAATTTAACTTAAAGCCTAAATATATTTTGACGTTATTTTTTATTTATATAAATATACTCGTTCTTTCTCTCTCTTTTTCTTTTTTTCTCTCTTTCCCTTTTTTCTTTTCTTTCTTCTCTCTTTCTTTCTTTCTTTCTTTCTTTCTTTCTTTCTTTCTTTCTTTCT
>NW_021604565.1:3842461-3849826 GCF_004785775.1 Grammomys surdaster | reverse complement strand
TCTTTCTTTCTTTCTTTCTTTCTTTCTTTCTTTCTTTCTTTCTTTCTTTCTCTTTCCATCTGGACTACAGTTTTCTCTCCCTCCTTTTCTCCCAGCCTCTTTCCCTCACCTCCCTTCTGCCTGTACCTAATCCTTTTCTGATTCTCTTAAAAAAATGGGCAGGCCTCCCATAAATATCATGGCCTATCAAATTGCAGTGAAATTACTTTATATTAAGACTGGATGAGGCAACCTTGCAGAAGGAAAGGGTCTCATAAGCAGGCAAAAGAGTTGTAGACACCCCTGCTTCCACTGTTAGGAGTCCCACAAAAAGACAAAGCTACAAAACTCTAACATATATGAAAACTTGGTCAGTTCCATGCAGGTTGTCAGTCTCTATGAGGCCCAATGTCCCAGGTTTCTTAATTCTGTGGGTTTTCTTGTGGTGTCTGGTTCCTATAATCCTTTCTTCCTTTTTTCCACAGGGATCCATGAACTCCACCTAATGTTTGGTTGTGGGTCTCTGCATCTTTTGCCATCAGATGCTGGATGAAGCCTCTCAGATTTGTCAGTTATACTTGGCTCCTGTATACAAATATAGAAGAATATCATTAATAGGGTTAGGGGCTCCCTCTCATGGCATGATTCTCTAGCTGAACCAGTCATTGGTTGCCCACTTCCACAATTTCTGTGTTACTTTTATCCCAGCACATCTTGTAGGCAGGACAAATTGGAGGTCAATGGCTTTGTGGTTGGGTTGGTGTCCCAATCCCTCCACTGGTTACAGGAAATGGCCTGTTCAGGCTCCATCTCTTCCATTGCTAGGAGTCTTAGCTAAGGTCATCCTCATAGATCCCTGGGAGTTTCCATTGCACTAGGTTTCTAGCTTGTTCCAGAGAGGCCCCCTCCTCCATTCCAGTTGTCCCTGTCTATACTTTCTCCCTCTATCCTCCCCAACCTGATGTGAGATTCTACTCTCTACCTGTCAGAATGGCTAAGCTCAAAATCACAAGTGAGAGCTCATGCTGGATGAAGACCAAAGGGAACACTCTTCCATTGCAAGTGGAAGTGCAATCGTGTACAACCAGTTTAAAAATAAATGTGGTTGTCTCTCAGAAAATTGAGAATTAATTTACTTTAAGACCCAGCTATTCCATTCCTGAACATATACCCATAACACAAAGACACTTGCTCAACTATGTTCACTGCAGCTTTATTTGTAATAGCCAGAAATTGGAAACAGCCTAGATGACCCTTAGCAAAAGAATGGATAAAGACATGTAGTAAAGTAAACAGAAGAAAGTCTCTTCATTCTATTTTAAAATCTGTGCTCCCAAAGAAGAAACTATTATTTTAAAACTTTGATTTTGTTCAGAACAATTGATTCTGGGAGAAGAAATGACCAGAAAAAAGCTTCTGAAAGCTTCCAGATAGAGGCTGTTGGGAAACCGCTCCCATCTTTGTGCCCAGCAGCCACTATGGTGAAGAGCAGAACTTCCCAGCTGATTCACCATTCTAAATATTGTATTAAGTCAGTTACTTAAGGGTATGTTAGAGATCAAGTTAATGGACAGAGTTGCCATATTATATTACATGTAACAATTATGCTTTGTTAGATGGCCATGTTAGAGAGAAAAGTCTAAAAAATTGCGCTTACTTAAAGAATAGTAAAGTCATTTAAGGCATTTCTTTTACATGTGAAGGTTATCAGCCATGAAATATTCTATAGACATGGAATATTACATCTGACCTATATGTCGGCCAAAGAATTTCCTAATGAAATCTCAAAAGTATATTTTTTGGTAGAGTTTTAGATTTAATTAATTCATTTTATTACATTAAGCTTTTTATAACAGGGCTTATGTTGTATATTCTTGTTATCTGAGAAGGATATACATCCTTTATCTAGTGCTATCACCTATTTTTCTATCAAGCAGTCAACCAATGTATCAGGTATCAGACATATCTATGTATAACCTATCTGTTGCCTTTCATTTATATGCAGGCTTTTTACTAATTGTAACTATTTTAATTTTTATCCTTTTATTGAAAATATATTATTTTCTCACATCCTGATTTCAGTTTCCCCTCCCTTTATTCATCCCACTCATATCAACTTCCTTTCTGTCTCTCATCAGAAAACAAGAAGAATTCTAGGCGGTAACAACTTAATAGAATAATATGATACAATATTTTAAGATAAAACAAAACTAACACCACAATAGGACAAAACAAGAAAACAGAAGGAAAAGAATCACCAAAAAGGCACAATATATAGATGCAGAGACCCATTTGTTCACACACTTATGAATCTTTGAAAAAACTAAACTGGAAGCCATATAAAAAGGACTTGTAGGGTTAAAAGAGAAAGGATAGATAGATAGATAGATAGATAGATAGATAGATAGATGATAAATGTAGATAGATATTTATGATAGATGATAGATAGCTATATGTAGATGTTGATCACAGATATTCATGATAGAAAAAAGATAAATAGGTAGATATGGGTGACAGATATAAATCTTTAAAAGATAGCATAATTAAAAAATCTATTAATCATTTTTATTTACATTTCAATTTCTTTTTGATCTCCCTTCTATGAACCAACCACACTATGTTCCTCCCCTTTGCCCCTAAGAGGGTGCTTCCCCACTGTCTACTCACTCACACCCTTCTGACATCCCCTTTCTCTGGCACATCAAACCTCCACAGGACCAAGTGCTTTCTTCCACTGGGGCCATGTCTATGTACTAGAGGTGGGCTGTTCAGGCTCTATCTCCGTGCTGTTGGGTATTTCAGCTAATGTCATCTCCACTGGGTACTGGGAGCTTCTTGAATCCCTGGTGTCTGAGACATTCTAGTGGTTCTCCTGTTCCCCACCCTCACTACTACTTGTTTCTATTCATTCTCCTGCTCCTCTGGACTTCTCTGCTGTTTCTTCCCATACCTGAACCTGACCCCCTTTTTTCCTCCCCCTCTTCTCTCCCTCTCAGGTCACTCCCTCACTATGCCTCTAGTGATTATTTTGTTTCCCCTTCTAAGTGGGTTTGTACCATCTGTACTTTGGGCTTCCTTCCGGTTAAGCTTCATATGGTCTGTGAGTTGCACCGTGGGTATTCTGAGTTTTTGGATTAATATTCAATTTCAGTGAGTACATGCCATGTATGTCTTTTGGATCTGGGTTACCTCACTCAGGATGATATTTTCTAGTTCCATCCATTTGCCTACAAAGTTCATGAAGTTGTCGTTTTAAATAGTGCATTAGTATTCCATTGTGTAAATGTACCAAATTTTCTTATCCGTTCTTCTGTTGAGGGGCATCTGGGTTGTTTCCAGCTTCTGGCTATTATACATAAAGCTGCTATGAACATCGTGCCCTTGTGATATGGTGTAGCATTTTTTGGGTACATGTCCAGGAGTGGTATAGCTGTGTCCTCATGTAGAACTATTTCCAATTTTCTGAGGAAACACCAGATTGATTTCCAACATAGTTGTGCCAGCATCTGCTGTCACCTGAGGTTTGATCTTAGCCCTTCTGATTGGTTTAAGGGGAAATCTCAGGGTTGTTTTGATTTGCATTTCTTTGATGACTAATGATGTTGAACATTTCTTTAGGTGATTCTCAGGTATTTGAGATTCCTCAGTTGAGAATTCTTTGTTTATATCTCTGTACTCCATTTTTTATTGGGTTGTTTGAGTTTTGGGGGTTAGTTTCTTGAGTTTTATATATATTTTAAATATTAGCCTTCTATCAGATGTGGGGTTGGTAAAGATCTTTTCCTAATCTGTTAGTTGCCATTTTGTCCTATTGACAGTGTTCTTTGCCTTGCAGAAACTTTTCAGTTTCATAAAGTCCCATATGTCAATTGTTGATCTTAGAAGCAGAGCCATAGATATTCTCTAGAGGACAACCTCTGCTGATGTGTTCAAGGCTCTTTCTCACTTTTTCTTCTATTAAATTCAGTGTATCTGGTTTTATGTGGAGGTCCTTGATGCACTTGGACTCATGCTTTGAAAAGGAAATAAAAATGGATCAATTTGCATTCTTCTATATGCAGACTGCCAATTAGACCAACACCATTTGTTGAAAATGATGTTTCTTTTCCATTGTATGGTTTTGGCTTCTGTGTCAAAGATCAAGTGACCGTAGGTGTGTAGGTTTATGTCTGGGTCTTCAATTCTATTCTAGTGATCTACCTGTCTGTCTCTGTACCAATACTCTGTGGGTTTTTATCACTATTGCTCTGTAGTACAGCTTGAGGTTAGGGTGGTGATTTCTCCAGAAGTTCTTTTATTGTTGAGACTTGTTTTCACTATCCTGGATTTTTTGTTATTCTAGATGAATTTGAGAATTGCTCTTTCTATCTTTGTGAAGAATTGAGTTGGAATTTTGGTGGGGGATTGCATTGAATCTGTAGATTGCTTTTGGTATGACGGCCGTTTTTACTGTGTTAATCCTACCAATCCATGAGCATGGGCGATCTCTCCATTTTCTGAGGTCTTCTTTGATTTCTTTCTTCAGAGGGTTGAAGTTCTTGTCATACAGATCTTTTACTTGTCTGATTAAAGTTATCCCAAAATGTTTTATATTATTTATCACTATGGTGAAAGTTTTTCTTTCCTTCATTTCTTTCTCAGCCAATTTTTCAATTGTATAAAGGAAGGATACTGATTTGTTTGAGTTAATTTTATATCCAGCCACTTGGTGAAGTTTTTTATCAGCTGTAGGAGTTCTCAGGTAGAATTTTTCTGGTTGCTTATGATTATTTTCATAACATTTGCAATTAGTGATACCTTGACTTCTTCCTTTCTGATTTGTATTCTTTTGACCTTTTTTTTTCTTGTCTAGTTGCTCTAGCTAGAACTTCAAGTACTATATTAAATAGGTAGGGAGAGAGTAGGCAGCCATTTCTTGTCCTTGATTTTAGTGGGATTGTTTCAAGTTTCTCTCCATTTAACTTAATGTTGGCTGTTGGTTTGCTGAATATTGCTTTTATTATGATTAGGTATATGCTTTGAATTCCTGGTCTTTCCAATACTTTTATTATGGATGGGTGTCATACTTTTTCAAATGCTTTTTCAGCATCTAATGAGTTGATCATGTTTTTTTTTTCTTGAGTCTGTTTATATAGTGGATTATGTTGATGGATTTCCATATATTGAATCAATCCTGAATCTCTGGATTGAAACAAACTTGATCATGGTAAATGATTATTTTGATGTGTCCTTGGGTTCAGAGTTTTATTGAGTATATTTGCATCAGTATTCATAACGGAAATTGGTCTGAAGTTCTCTTTCTTTGTTGGGTTTTGTGTGGTTCAGGTATCAGTGTAACAACAAATTGGGCTAGTGTTTCTTCTGTTTCTATTTTTTGAAATAGTTTGAGAAGTATTGGTATTAGGTGTTCTTTGATGGTCTAATAGAATTCTGCACTAAAACCATCTGACCCTGGGCTTTTTTTTGGTTGAGAGACTTTTAATGACTGCTTCTATTTTCTTAGGGGTTATGGGAATATTTAGATGCTTTATCTGATCCTAGTTTAACTTTGGTACCTGGTTTCTGTCTAGAAAAACCACCATTTCATCTAGATTTTCCAGTATTGTTGAGTATAGGATTTTGTAGTAGGATCTGATGATTTTTTAAATTTCCTCAGTTTCTGTTGTTATGGCTCCTTTTTCATTTCTGATTTTGTTAATTTGCATACTGTCTCTGTGCCTTCTAGTTAGTTTGGCTAAATGTTTATTTATCTTGTTGATTTTTTTCAGTGAACTAGCTCTTAGTTTGGTTGATTTTTTGTATAGTTCTCTTTGTTTCTAATTGATTTATTTCCGCTCTGAGTTTGATTATTTCCTGCCATCTAATCCTCTCAGATGTATTTGCTTCTTTTTGTTCTAGAGCTTTTAGATGTGCTGTTAAGTTGCTTGTTTAGGATCTCTCCTTTTTTTTTTTTTTACGATGGTACTCAGTGCTATGACTTTTCTTCTTAGTCCTGCTTTCCTGTGTCCCACAAGTTAGTGTATGCTGCACCTTCATTTTTGTTAAATTCTAGAAAATCTTTAATTTCTTTCTTCCCTAACCAAATTATCATTGAGTAGAGAGTTATTCAGTTGCCATGAGTATGTGGGCTTTCTGTTATTTTTGTTGTTACTGGTGTCTAGCTTTTGTCTGTTTAGTGCATGGTGATCTGATAGAATGCACGGGATTAATTCAATGTACTTGTATTTCTTGAGGATTGTTTTGTGTCTGAGTATATGGTCAATTTTGGAGAAGGTAACATGAGGTGCTGAGAAGAAGGTATATTGTTTTAGGGTGAAATGCTCTGTAGATATCTGTTAAATCCATTTGGTTCATAACTTCTGTTAGTTTTACTATGTCACTGCTTAGTTTCTGTTTTCATGACCTATCCATTGGTGAGAGTGGGGTGTTGAAGTCCCCCCCTATTATTGTATGAGGTGCAATGTGTGTTTTGAGTTTCTTTTACGAATGTGGGTGCCCTTGCATTTGGAGTATAGATGTTTAGAATTGAGAGTTGATCTTGATGGATGTTTCCTTTGATGAGTATAAAGTGCCCTTTCTTATCTTGTTAGATTACTTTTGGTTGAAAATCAATTTTATTTGATATTAGAATGGCTACTCAGCTTGTTTCTTGGGACTATTTGCTTGTAATTTTTTTTCCAGCATTTTACTCTCAGGTAGTGTCTGTCTTTGTCACTGAGGTGTGTTTCCTGAATGCATCATAATGCTGGGTTCTGTTTATATATCCAGTCATTAGTACATGTCTTTTCATTGGGGAATTGAGTCCATTGATGTTAAGAGATATTTTTTATTGGATATTTTATTTATTTACATTTCAGATGTTATCCCCTTTCCCTATTTTCCCTCCCTAGAATCCCCCTATCCCATGCCCTCCTCTATTTTGCTTTTATAACATTTTAATTACATGCAAGTATTAAAGTCAATTCTAGGTTGAAGGACTAGCAATACAATAGATGCAAATAGTCAAGGAACAAGCAAGATAATAAACGTAAATAGTCAAAGAACAAGCAAGACAATAAACAAAATTCTGTGAACACTCCTGTGATCACTGTTTCTAAGGGCTTATCAGGATGACCAAAATATCTGAGCCAACTTCCCTGTCCTAGTCCAAAGTCATTTTCATGTCTGAAGCCTACTTCCTTGTTCTAGCCTAAGATTTAGATTACTTCCTGAAATTACTTCTTTGTTTTAGCCTAATATTTAGGTTCCCGTCTGAAATTACTTCATTGTTCTAGCCTAAGATTTAGATTTCTGCCTGAAATTCTAGCCTAATGTCAAATTCCTGCCTGAAGCTGCCTTCTCCTTCTCCTCCTCCTCCTCCTCCTCCTCCTCCTCCTCCTCCTCCTC
>NW_021604565.1:3803093-3842361 GCF_004785775.1 Grammomys surdaster | reverse complement strand
AAGTGAAAAAGCCACAGTTAGCACTCAGTGTGGGTGTCTACCTAAGTCACTGTTATAGTTGTTGAATGTTGGGATGAGCTTCTGGCTCACCTCCCCACAGGATGACAGTATTCTTATACCCTCTGGCATGGTACCTCCGAGGTAAGGCATATGTGTACCTCTGCAATAAGAGGCAAGGTTTCCTATTAATTGGCACTGATGATAATTTCCTTTGTTTTTTGTTTGTTTGTTTGTTTTGTTTTTTCGAGACAAGGTTTCTCTGTATAGTCTTGGCTGTCCTGGAACTCACTCTGTAAACCAGGCTGGCCTCAAACTCAGATCTGCCTGCCTCTGCCTCCCAAGTGCTGGGATTAAAGGCATGTGCCACCACTGCCCTGCTGAAGCCTACTTCTTTGTCCTTGGCCAATGTTATACTCCTGCCAAGCAGCCCATTTCCTTGTCCTTGGCCCATGTCAGATTCTTGTCAAGCAGCCCCAAAGGCTCTCCACCTCTCCTCCTTTTTTATTTCATTATCAAGACTGAGCCTTTCTTAGGTCATTCTGACATGAATGCCTTCCTTACTTATCATGGAATATGCATTACCAAAAGCAATGTATTTCTGTCTTAGGTTGGTAAGGCTCTGTACAGACTCTTACCTGTCCTTGGCTTGACAGCCTGTTAAATTAATAACTCTGTCTGAGGGTCCATTTTCAGGTTCAAGCCATGTACTTTGGCCGTCAACATGTTGATGTTGTTAAAGACAAGCTTTAATATGATGGGCAGGAATAAAAGCATTCCAAGGACAAAAAGGAATAACATGATCAAGCTATATATGCCATTCTTGAAGCTTGACCAAAATAGAAATACTGACCTCAGGCCATGAGTAGTTTTATCTGCAGTATCTACTGCATCAATGCTCAGCAGAGCAGCAGTTTTGCAATCCATAAGCTCACTCTGTAGAGTTAAAACATCCAGAGATTTGTTAGAATTATGACAAATACAAAGCAAGTTTCTTTACACTTTTTCCTAATTATAATGACTACCACTGTAAATTTTATAACTAATATGAATCCAATGGTATTTGGCATGACACTTGAGATGGCTCTTTACTCTTAAACTCTGACCCTCCATCCAATAATTTGAATAGGATATAGAGCATCAATCTGTTCTTCCAAATGCCTATCCAAATCCTCTTGTATATTGAACACATTAGTAACATTTTTTGCTAAATGATTAACAAAAGTAGCTGTCTTAACTTCTTGTGTCTAAGCAAGCCCACTACCCTCTTGCTTTTGCTTAAAGCCTGACTTGTTTCTTCCAGTACTTGCAAGCAGTTTTCATAATACCCTGATCCTGTAAATCTTTAGGGGAGCTATATTTATTTCATTCTTAAGGTCCTCTATCATCTACATGAGATGAGATTTTAGGTCTGAATCATGTTTTCCATGTGTGTTAAGGTATCCAGGGCTGTGTTGGGAGAACTGAGTTCTGATTGTGCCAAGTGGCATTGGTTTCTGTTGCTTATGTTCTTGCATTTGCTTCTTGCCATCTGGTTATCTTAGGTGTTAACTGGTCTTTCTGTCTCTGACTGGATCCTATTCTTTCTGTGAGCTTTTTAGCCTTTGAGCCTGTGATCCTGGTTATGATGGGCCTCCTGGGAGTCAAACTGTTTCTGGGTGTGGGAGGGGGTCTGGAGTGCTGGCTATGTCCTGGGCTGAATTGTGGGCCAGAAGGAAGATGTCTGTAACTATTTATTATCTGTTATCCAATTTTTTGTCTATTTTATCTATCTACCTATATTTAGTCTATCATCTCTATATGAAAGATAATTTGTTTTCAAAAACACACTTTAAAATTTTTTAATTTTATTGAATGTATATGGGTGATTGGCTTGTATGATTGTCTTTACACTACTTGTATGCTTTATTGCCTATAGAGGCCTGAAAAGGGCATAGATTTTGTTGAACTAGAATCACAAATGATTATGAGCTGCCTCTTGGAGGCTGGAAATCAAATCCAGGACTTTTCAAAGAGTAGTCAGTGCCTTTTACAGCTGAGCCATCTTGCTAGCTCCATCATTCAAATATCTTAAGAGCAAAAATATTCACGAGCATGTTTTTAAAATTCTAAAATTAAATCATTCTAAAATTATTTCTTCCAAAGCTGACCAGGATTGGAAGAATCTCAAGTCATTTTTAACCTCAATGATTTTACTTCTCTTCAGATAATTCCTGTATTGAGTCTGACTATCAATGGGGACTTATCTGACATCCAATTGAAAGCTCAGCAAATATGAAAAATTTAATTTTAATTTTGAAATTATGACAGGTAGAAATGAGAAAAAATAAATGTTACATTGAATGTAAAGTAGACAGTAATGATGAAGCAATGCTTCTTATATATGACAGAGTGGTTGTTCACATGAACCCACAGCGGTTATCATGGCATGCTCTTATATCTCATGTGTGAACTTTTTCTTGTGCTGTGAAACTGGTTGCTGAATTAAACTCTCAAATAAGATAATTTAGTATTAAATCTATTTGCAACTGAGTTAAGAAAACTAATAAAAGTACATTCTTGACTCACCATGAACTATTGCTTTTTTCTCTTAATGTAGCATACCAGCTGACTATGTAAGGCTCCTCATTGTCTCTTTTTAGTAATTGACAGCAGCTGGTTTTCCAAGGACATAGGAACATATCTACAGGTTTATTTTTCATGCATAGCATACTCAATATACATTGCATAATTCTTCTATTCTGCCTTCATTAGTATAGCAGGAGATAAGTTAATATATAGCAATTGTCAACAGATGTATTTTAGAGAAAAGAAGATTCTTTAACTACTATAAGACACCAAATAATTACCATGACATCATGGGAAGAGTAGGTTCTTCCCTGAATTTAGATTGTAGATGTGGAGAGTAAACAGAAGATGCACTTTTCTTTCCAAGGCTGTGTTCAGATATAGTGTCCTAAGGATACAGAGGAAAGTTGGTTGAACTAACAAGTACTTAAGATTCATGAATCTACTTGAGGTGAATCCAGCAGGAGGGATGAAGCTAAGATATTCTAAGACAGTTATGCTTTGAAGACTTAAACTCACTGAGCATTTTAAACTTGCAAAATCTTAAATTACATATTCTTTATATGGTTTGATGCATAACATTTCTAACATTATCTTGAAGGAGTTTCTAGTTTTATACAGCATAGAGGAAGAGAGACAATGAATATAGAGAAAGCCTTATTAATCTTATACTATCTTGGATGAAGACATATTCTTTATTATCTTAATTTGTGTCTGATAACTTTTAGCTGAAGCATTGTGAAAGGTTCAGTAATTCTTTTGAAGATGTTGAATAAAATGGCAGTGTTTTTCACTATTTATCTATATTTTCAGTACAGAATTATAGTTAAACATGTTTTATATGGTACAGTTTGTATCTGGAAGTACCCTGATGGCTCATGTGTTGAATACTTGGAAACTATGTGTAGAAGTTACAAGGTGTTATGTTCTTTAGGGAGTAGGAACTCATGGATAAAAAGTAGGTCAGTGAGGGAGTCCAACCTCACAGAACATTTAGCATCCTGGCCTTTTGTGTCTTTCTTTTTGATCCTAGGTTAGGATCAGGATTAGGACCCTAGGTTTAGTCAGGAGCTAAGCAGACTGTCTTTTCTGTGTGCTCCCATTATGGTGTTGGATGTGATGTCACAGAGTGCCAAGAGACTCTGGACTGAAACCATAAGTCTAAATAAGACTTTCCTCTGCATAAGTTTATTCCCAAAGGTATTTTCCACTTCTTCTTTAGAAAGTGAACATAAAGCCAAGTGAAGTGGTCTCTGTACAAGCCTGTCAGCCTGAGTTTGATGCCTAGAACCCATGTAAGAAGTCACTCCATGGTGTGAACCTGCAATCCCAGTATTTCTATAGTAGATTGGAAGTGGGAACAGAAAAAGTGGCCAGAAAAATTGTAGGTCAGCCAATCGGAAGTACACAGAATACTGATAGAAATGCATTCAGTCAACAGAGGTAATTAGAAAGACCCTGCTTCTAAACAAGTTGAAAGACAAGAACTGATTCCTGATATGTCCCCTGACTTCTACACACACATTGTTGTGACATATGTGTAATACAGTAAGCATTTGCAAAGATCCACATGCAAACACCAAAGATACTGACAAACAAACAGGAAACTAAATTAATATGCTTTGAAGAATTTTGTTGAAGTGTTTTAGCTATTGATTACATGGATACTTTCAGTGGCAGCTGAACATTGTAATTGCTTTAATATTGATTTTTACATAGCTTTTAACTTATAGAAGAGTATTGCTTACAGAATATTTAGAAATACAATGATTTTATTTTGATAATGAAATCTAAAGATTATTTTCTATCTATGTATATGGTCTGGTTTATCTCTAAGAAATTTGTTTGAATCTTAGTTTTACATCATCTCTTTTTCTTGTATCAATGACAAAATGTTAATGTATATTATTAGTCAAGGATATATATCTTTATATGTGAAATATTGCTCATTTATTTTAAATCGTTCAGTTTCTAACACAACAGAATGACCATACTCCAAGTTCAAGTAGTATAAAAGAGCTTATAATGAGATGTTGCACCTTGTCTGCTTGTTTTTCAGGATCTCTCATTTCATATTATGAAACCTTTGATTGACTAATCCCATAATGCTATATAATAGCCTACTTCTCAAAATACTTTAGAAATATCAAAATTGCCTCTATTATGAAGATGTACATATAACTCATACTGTTTAGCCTTTTTTCTTTTTTCAGTTATTGAAATAAAAATTAACCCTTTAGTTCTTGTTGTTCCTTTAAGCCTTGTATCAAGTTTCACATATCATTCTTATAATATTATATATAATATATTCATGTAGCGTACATATATATTAATTTAGAGATTAACTCTGATTTTGCACTGTTATTGATATGGTTACCATTTCTTTTCAAACAATGTGAGGTATAATTTTATATTTATATTATTGGTATCAGCTATGTTTATATGTGATTCTGTGATCACTTTTCCTTATGTTATTAACCTACAGGCTGACTTGATGTCAGTACACTGTGCATTATTTATATGTATGTGGCTATCCCAAGCTTTTTATATCCTTTTTTATATCCTTCTGTATGTGGCTATCCCAAGCTTTTTCTGCATTTGAATAAATACCTCAGAATCTAGGTCAACTCTAAATAAATTGTATTATTTTGATCGTGTTCATTTCAGAATTGCTTGGGTCTTTTACTTCAGTTTAGAATGCAGGACTGCTCAAGCATTGTGGGACTGCATAAGGGTATCCTGGGTCATGGTGAGCAGGTACCTAGAACTCCGAGATTCTCCGTGGAATTCTGTGTGAGAACCGGCAGGAGTTCGGTCCCTCCCATCATCCAAGATCCTGAAAAGCAGTCACATAGATCTCCATAGAGTCACATAGGCCAGGCTATAGGCCTCAGGCCCTAGGGATTTACATACTAATGAAGGCCAGAGGGCAGAGCAAATTAAACATTCCTCCCCCCCAGATCCTCCCCCAATCCTCCCCCTTTCTCCCTCCCTATATAACTCGGGACTACCCTGAGTTTTTCGGGGGGTACGCCTAGATCCATCTATTATCCGCCATGACAATAAACCTTTTTGGAACCAAGGACTTCCTTGTGTTACTGGGGCCTGCCGGCGCCAAGACCTTCAGGCTGCTAGAACCATAGGATCTTCTTCCCTGATGTGGGACCCGCCACGGCGGCAGAAGCCCCTCTGGGGCTTGTGCTGCTGTGGCGGCCTTTTTAAATTTTCCCCACATTTGGCGCATCCAACGTGGAGCACAGACACCCACGGACTTCAAGGACCGGGCCACCCCAGTCTACTACAGAACGCAGCCGAACTGCCCGCCCTGGTTGTCCGGTGCTGTGAGGAATCGACTCAGTGAAGATTCCACGCTTCTCCCATGCTGACTAAAGCTACAACTGCTTAATCTCTCACTTGGAAGATCTCTGCGTTCCAGCCACGAGGACCCACATCTCCAAGCAAGCTGGCCAGGCCGCCGAGTCTGCTAAGCAAGTACAGTCTCTCCCACGGGTGCTGCTAGGGCCTCTTTCTTCTTCCTCTATCCCTCTCCTCTTCTCGGCTGTGGGCTGTCTGACGTGAGCCCACATGCCCTGTCTCAGCCCTCCGAGCCAAGGGCTTGAGACCTACCGGTCCCTGGCTGCCCCAGAGCACAGGAGATCCCCAACCCCTTTCATTTTCTCGGCAGTGGGTTGTCCGAAGCGAGCCCACATGCCCCAAGAGCTCTGCACCCCGGTGGAACCTGAGTGAAAATTCCCCATGCTGGGCGGGGCCCCGCCGCGCTCGCCTGGTGTCGCAGTGAATAAACTCAGCCAAGATCCCGTGTGCTCCTGCCATGCTGGCCTACGGCGTCATGGCAGACACACGGACACACAACACAACAGAGATTCACACCTGCACATGCCCAGGCATGGGCCTACATCATTCCCTACAGATGGTAGAGGATCTACCATCTACAAAGCCAGCTCCAAGAGTACCCCCCCACTGGCGCCCACCAAGACCCTCTCCATGGAACCGTGAGTAACTCCAGCCTAGTCCCTAAGACTAGACGGCTCTCTCTCTATCCTTTCTCCCTCTTTCTCTCTCCACGTGTTTTGGGCCAATGTTTTCTCTCTAAATCTTAACTCCCACTAGCTCCTGCCTGGCTCAAAAGACTAGATCTCTCTCAAATTTTTACATCTCTAGCTTACCCAAAGTTCTTGCCTGCAGATTTCTTTCCTAAAATTCTATTGTCAGTATTTCACTGTGGAAGAATTTCAACAAAACTAATGGCATCAGTTACATTGATATCCATTAGTCATCCTAAATCATTCCACTTTGTAACGTGCTTTGTGGGCAGTGTTTCACAACGTGCTCTTGTATTGTCCCTGGAACTCCTTATGGAGAATTTCTAATTTCTTCTTAGAGTCTGCTGCCTTCCTTTTCTAATTTGGACTAGGGACTTTGTCAAACTGCCAGACAACTGCCACTCTGGTCTTTCTTTGTTTTGAAATCCAGAGAGAGAGAGAGAGAGAGAGAGAGAGAGAGAGAGAGAGAGAGAGAGAGAGATATTGAGAGCACTTACTGATCTTCATGTTCCAACTGCCCACCTTTGCTTACCCAAAAGCACTGAAATGAATTTTCTCATGTGACTAGAAGTCCTTGAAATTATGGCTCTGGCTTACTTGTAGAGTGCTTGCCTCATCTGTCTGAGGCCCTAAGTTGAATCCTTAATATCTCCAAGACCCCAGAAAGAGAAAAGAAAGGAAAGAAAAAAGAAACAAAGAGAAATTTTTGTTTTGAGTGTTTGAATATCTGCAATATCTTTAATTTGGACTAACCATTTTGATATAAGGTAGAGATACATTTCCATGGAAATGTATAACATTGCTCCTTCATCACAAAGAACTTTACTAAAGATTGGAACTTGACGTTAGTTTAATTTTGTCTGATACTTTAGAAAATTTAATTTAACTTCATTTTCAGTATGAATCACTTGATAATAATTTTATTTCATCAACATCATCAAATCCATTTGTGTTCTGTATAATATATATATGTTTTATACTTTTGTGTGTAAATACAGCATATGAAATGATTAATATTAATGGGTATAGAACTTGTCTTCTGACCCAGAGAATTCAAAATGTATTGTGATAGCTATGTTATATGGTTGTGTCACATCTTATGCTATGTTTATTTTTTAAACTTTTATTGATTCTTTGTGAGTTCCACATCATGTACCCCAGTCCCATTCACTTCCCCTTACTTTAATATCTGTCCTGTGTTCTTGCAATGCCATTCTCAAATAAAACACACACACACACACACACCACCACCACCACCACCACCACCACAAGATCTCATCTTGGAAACTGTTGTGTGTCACAGTGTGTTCCACAGTATTCCCCTCTGCCCACACATCTTCACTTGCACATGTTCATTCAATGAGTCATTGGTCTGCTTCGAGATCTCTGGCTTCTATGATACCATCAATATTGGATCCTTATCCAGACTCCTCCTGGTTATCCTGTTATTACGCTGTATTATGGAAATCTTACAGCTTTGGAATAATAATGTTGGCCTTTTCACATGTCCCAACAGTTCACAGATGATGTAGATTTTGGGGTGGGCCAATTCAAAGGTCAGGATCTGTACATGATTGGTAGCTGAACAGGTCATCTACCTTCTCTTCCTTATTTGCACTACCAGTGAGTGAGAGCTCTTCAGAACTGCTCAGGCTAGGCCACCCAAGGTCACCATTGGCAGGAAGCAATGTTCTTAGGCCCTTAGGGCTAGCTCACCAGCACCCAGGCCTCCAGAGGCAGCTCCAGTGTGCTGCCCAGTCAAGATATGGAGCCTATTTTCCCAAGTGCTGAAGCCTGGTCTAGCTCTCCTTTTCTCATACCCTTGGGGCTTCCTCCCCTGTGCCTTCCCCATCAAGGCCAGCTCCATTGTACTGCCCAGGAGATGAATAGGACCCATTCTCCTGGCTACTGCAGGTGGAGAAGAGGGGGTGAGGGAGAGTATTTATTCCCACACCCTATGTCACCTCACCCCAGAGGAGTGGCAGGGCCAGCTCTCCCTTGCTTTCTCTTTTGTTTGGCTCCCTTGCTCCTCCCTGATCAGGGCTAGCACTACTGTATTGCCCAGGCAAGGTACAGGGCCTGTTCTCCTAATGCTGGAGCTGGAGATACAGGAACAGCTCATCCAGTCTCATGACCCTGGGGCCAATCTCTGTCTGCTGTAGGTTGTGAGGGGTGCGAAGGGCATCACCCAAACACCCATGCTACCTAAAGGCAGACAAGAGGAGGGCCAGCGCTTCTATGGCCCTTGGGGCTGGTTCACCCTCTTCCTGCCTCCTCCATCCCCACTCCCTTGCCACCGCCCCTCCCTGCACCAGGGTCAGCTCTGAGGTGCTGTCTCAGTGAGGTACAGGGCCTGCCCTCCCTAGTGCTGCAACTGGTGAGGTGCAGGTATGTGTCTCAGGAGCTCAGGACCCTGTGAGCAACTTTCTCTGACTGCTAGAGATGGGGAGGAAGGGGACGGAGGATCACCTTTGTACCCATGGTGCCCTAGGGCAGATAAGTGTATGTGAGTGTGTGTGTGTGTGTGTGTGTGTGTGTGTGTGGTCAGCTCTTCCACAATCCTGCTCTGGGGCCAGCTCACCCACATCACACCCACCAGGGCTAGCTTCCCCTATGCTGTCCAGGTGAGGTGCAGTGCTGCCTCTGGTGAAAGATGGGACCAGCTCTCCAGAGCACCACAGCCAGTGCATAGTAGGGCAAGTTCTACAGAGCCCCTGGACTTCTACATGGTTCCCTTCGGCTGCCCCAACCAGAGATGTTCCCATCTTGTCTAGTGGTAATATCAACCACAGAATCGCCACTGACCCATGGTATAGATGTGGCCCTCAGCAGTAGCTCTGGCTAGAACCTAACCATGGCCCAAGGTGGTGGGGCTGGCCACTCACAACAGGCTCCGCCTCTTTACCCTTGAGGTTCCAATTCCATCACTCTTCATAATGCTCAAGCTGCTTCACTTCTCTTTTTGCCTATCTGACCACTGCATACTCGCATATTGTGGTGGCTCCACTTTAACCTGGCCATGCGCTGGCAGACTCCTGGGTAACATCCTCCATCTATGTTGCAAGTTGTGGTGGCAAGCGAGTATCTATGGCCCAGGTGTGCCATCTTCCTTTTATTTCTTTAACCTCTGTGAGGTTTTGTGTTTGCATGTTTATTTTTAATTCCTTCTTCTGTTACTTTATTGTACATCAATCTCACTGAGCTAGAAGCTGCATGTGGATGGCAGCCATCTTGGCTGCTGACCTCACCAAGATGGAAGCAGCCGTGTGACCCACTTTTCCAGGTCATTTTTGTTCTCTGTATGCTACCCTCTAGAGGGCCAGAACTGTGCCATGAACTGGAGGACAGGACTGTAGATAGCACAATAATCCACAGGTCTCTCTCTGTCTTCCTCCACCTACACTTGGTTGTAGCAAGAAATTTTTCCCCGGAAGTTTGGAGGAGCTAAGGTGGGAGGAGTAAGGAGTGGAAGAGGAGAGGGAAGAGAAGGAACTAGGGGAGTGAACACCAGAGAGAGAGGGGAACATGGAAGCAGACATGTGCCTGTCTCTAGCAGTCAAAGGTAGCTGATATATCTAGGTTGGGTATTGGGTTACACCTCTGATTGTGTGGGCATCTTGTTATTGAGCATTACCAAATATATAAAGACTTTGCATAATCTAAGCATTAGAGTCTCATTCCTACTGGGCCCACAGATGGCTGGATGGTCTGGACTCAGACAAGCATTGAGGAGACAGCGTGGTAGAATGACAGAGCCATCTCCCATGCTGGTGTCCTGTGGGTTGCAGGGCCAGTGTCTCTGGCTGGCCATTCCTAGCTGTGGCGTGCGTGTGACCTCTGGCCGTTTCTAGCTGCGGTGCATGTGGCCTCTGGCTGTGGAACATGGTGGCAGAGCTAAGCAGAGTCGCTGCCGCTTAGATAGTCCACCCAAGAAAACGCCAATTTAAATATCTTGCACTATACTTGCTGCCTTGCCGATTAACTCCTGGATGTTTTAAGGGCACAGGCCCATAGCAGCTTTATAGAAGTAAAGGGATTCCAGGATTTAAAGGAGGTGGGATTAACTTGACTAACTTTTTATATTATTATTATTATTATTATTATTATTATTATCATTATCATTTCTAATAGAGTGACCCATCTAGAACTGGTATGTTTAAGAAAACTGCACTATATGAAAGAATAAAAAACCCTAACAAACAAAACAAAACAAAACTTTAGGAGGATTGGAGTGAGTTGAAATAAAAAAGAAATTGAAAGACTAAATATATTGATTAGAAAATGTTCTAATACTCCTTTCTTCATATTACCTCTGGCAAGGGTGGTGAAAGTACCCTTAAAACTGATTCTAGGCACATCTTATATTTACTTGATGAATTCTACAGTTTAAAGCATATCTTTAAACCCTAATTTTCTTGAAATTTCTAGCTGACCAAACAGTTTACCACATTGATGAATTTATTTCAAAAGACCGGAATTAACATTATCTTAATAGCTGTTTTACTGGCTCTTTAGGAATGATATCTATAAATAAGTAATGATAAACATGTTAGCCCTGATTATTAATATCACAGCATGCATTTAAAAGTTTCAGAATTGTCTATTAACATTTACTATTTTTAGCTGGTTATAATCCTGTTTTTTTATAGATCCTATTAATAAGACTCTTAGTGGAAAACAAACTTGTCTTATATTCTCCTGTGAAGATTAGAAATTATCATTAATTCACTAAAATTAGGAAGGGAATGGTTACATATGGAATATTAATTACAAAGCAGATTCTTGATTTCAGTCAAAATGTTCACAACCTTAATGAAAGACATCTAAAACATTTGCTAAACCTATCCCCTGACATCAGCTCCAACAGCCAGGCTCTTTTAGTGTCACCATCTACTTTTCCAGACACTCTTGTTAGTTTGATCAATATTATTATTTGGATGTGATCCAAGGTGTGTACAGATGCTGATGTCCCTCTAATACTCCATGACAAATAAAAATCCTCATGAAAGTGTCCTTTTTCAATTCATATTTCTGAAAGATTGTCAGTTATTTAGATGAATGATAATGCTCTAGGAACAGTATAATTTTAAAATTACACCTGGGTCCTGTTTGCTTGTTTGAATACTTAACTAAAGAGCTAAGGCCATTTGTATAAATAAGTCAGACCTGTTACCTTAACTTAAAGAAACATGTACTCAAATAGTTTGAACAGAGGAGGCTTACTGTAGAGTTTTCTTGTTATCTGGAACATGTACATTACAATATATATGGTGAATTTTCACATGTGTATATCAAACTCTGACAAAATGTTTAAGGAAGATTCTTAGTGTTCTAGTTTGTCACCACACTGCCCATTTTATTGTTAATATGTTCAGTTGAAGAGTCTGTCTGTATCAGTCTTAGTTCAATTGGATGGTGCTGTGGTGACATATGTACTCTAAGTTGCTTAGCAATGTTCTTGTCCTCCAACCAGGAGATCATAATAATAAGGTCCCCTCTACACCTAAAACTCCTTGTCTTCAGAAAGAGCCACTTGGTGTTACCTTCTCAAAGTTCAGTGGTACGTCACTGAGGCCTATAAACAGCCTAAATCATCTGGGAACATGTACAGGACCACTGAACACCAGAATGATCCTGGTAATGCTAAACATGAACCGAACAAGAATGAACCAATCCACATGCTTGTGCTCAGGAGGTTTCCACTCTATTCAAAGAACTACAGGTAACTAAGCAATGTTGAGAGTGGGAAAATAGACTTCTCCAGGTAAAAGCACAGCAATTGGTTACTGAATAACAAATGGTAAACCCTGAAAACATGTATGTATATGTGTGTATGTATATATGTATATGCATATATATATATATGTATATATATATACATATATATATATATATATTGTGTGTGTGTGTGTTACACACAATTAACATCATACAGACAGAACAGGTTATATAATTTTACTAGTGGTTTACTAGAAAATTATTTAGAATCTATAGGATGATACATTTTATTTTCTTTTATTCTCATTAAATTTATTCTGCCTACAAGATATGCAGGCACAGGGGATGGAGCAGAGACTGAGAGAATGGCCAACCAACAACCAGCGAACTTAAGACACATCTCATGGGCAAGTACCAATCTCTGACACTATTAATGATACTCTGTTATGCTTATAGACATGAGCCTGGCCATCCTCTGAGAGGCTCCACCCCTCAGCTGACTCAGACAGATGCAGACACCCAGAGCAAAACAGAGAACGGCACTTGAATATTCTTATAGGAGGACTGAACCAACAACTAAAGAAAATACAGGGGCTGGACCTAGGCCCCCCTGTGAGTATGCAGCAGATGTGCAGCTTGGTCTTCATGTGAGTCCTGAACAACTGGAGCTGGGCTATCCCAAAAGCTGTTCTCTGTATGTGGAATACGGTCGTCTACTTGGACTGCCTTGTTTGGCCTCAGTGGGAGAAGAAGCACACAGCCTCTCAGAGACTTGAAGAGCCAGGGTGGGGAATACCCAGAGGACCCCCCCCCACACACACACACCTGTTCAGAGGAGAAGGGGAAGGGGGACGGGGTAGGATTGTGGGAGGGGTGACTGGGAGGCAGAAGTGAGCAGGATTGTAAAGTGAATAAGTAAACATAAAATTAAAAATAATTATTTTAAATCTCAGTGGTTAGTTTCAATAGGTGTTTGGGAAACTGTTATAGCATTTTAGAAACTGAAACCCTTTCTTTGGTCCACACCAAAAGGAACATTCTAGGGTTTTATTTTCTTTCTACTAAAGGAAAATCTAACACAATTTGAACTTCTAAAATTTATTCACTTTTTTAAATTTTATGCTGCCTAACAATTTTCTTTCAGTGTGAATACTAGAAAAGATGGAATAAATGAAAGAGTAATACTCATGAGTAATTATTATTAAAAGAAGCTAAAATCTTTCCAAGCTAAACTAGAGGTCTGCTAAATTTCTTTTTTACCAACAGAATAATAAATTGTTAAGATTTGTAGGCTACATGGTTTCTCTCCAGACTGAGCATGTTGACAATCAGAATAAGGAGTCTGATTATGAAACCAAATCCCAAATATTATCTCTTAGAAAGTCCCTCAGGAAGGAGTTCGAAATATCAGAAAGATGTTATTTTACATATACCATAATCATACTATTAACTGTCTGTAAACACCTATTATACATGTATGCTTGTGTGTATATATATATACATATACATATATATAGTTCAAATAAAAAATGTTCATAAGATGACAATACTCCCTCCAAAAGTCAAAGATAATCTAACAAAACTCAGACATGAGGTGTAGGAGTTTCCCTAATTGTTTGGTTGGCTGAATAAAGACTGCTGAAGCTAATTGCTGGTCAAAGGTATGGAGGTGAGTTTTCCAGTTCCCAGAGAGGAAGAGGAGCACATGATATGGAAAAGGCTTTTTCGGCCAGGCAGGGAGGAGAGGGGCACCATGTAGCCTAGGTAGTTCAGGTTAGACCCAGTGATAGCATCTGCCACTGGAAAACTTCCAACATAGGATAGCTGGTGAGTTTAGGACAATAGTTTCCAAGCGCAGTGGTTGTGACATGTGGTTGAATTTAAATATTAAGATGGTCTGGTGTTTTTCATTTGCCATGATTCAGGTGGGCAAGAGAGAGGGCATAGCCGAATGGCAATTGTCGGCAGTCAGCAGAGCCAGCCATAGGGATGGGAGGTTGATGGCAAAATATCACTAAGTGTGAGGTAGTACACACATAGCTCAAAGATAACCAACACCCTGGTAATTAGACTTAAGACCCACTCAATAAGAAAGAAATCATGTTTGATTCTGGAAACCTAGCCAACTACCTGGGGCTGTTATGGACCCTACAACTGACACTTTACTAAACAAGCAAATTCCTAACTACATTCAAAAGATTTGTTCCTATACCCACAGGTAAGTGTAGTCCTCACTTCTCATCAAGAAAACTTCTCTTTGCAATGGACAGAGAACATTAATTGCAGAAAACCATAACCAATCAAAATGCATAGTCATGGAGCCCAGTCCAAAGAAGTAAATTTACAAGGACAACTCCTGCACCTTAGGATTATGGAAATATTATAAGAGACAGAAGAATAAAGAGTTTTCTCTGAGATTGTGTGCTTTAGGAATGTAAGAAGTACATGTATTGTCTCACCAACATGACTGCATAAACATGAGGTGAACGACAATGACCCAGTAGATATGTTGTGTGTACAGGGCAAGCCCAGGAAGCCTCAACCCTATACAAAGAACTATGGACAACTAAGGATGCTGAGAGAGGGAGAAACTGTCTTTCCCGGGGGAGTGCATAGCAATTGGTCATCCAGTAATAAATAGTCAGCTCTGAAAACATACACACACACACACACACACACACACACACACACACACACACACACAGAGATTTGTAACAACAGTTAATGAAAAGAGAGACTATGAATATGAAAGAGATTAAGGAGGAGTATATGGGAAAGTTGAAAGGTAGGGAAGGGAAGGAGTAAAAATATAATTATATTTCAAAAAATTAAAAAAATAGAATTAAAAATTTCTTCATGATTTGATGTGCATGATACAGAAATGTAGCTAATACAGCTACTGACAGCAAATAGGCAAATAGATGTGTTTTTGCACTGAAAAAACTTGCTTGCTAAATATCTGGCCTGCTTGAGAACACCAGCAGTAGTCCTTTGGCCTTCCTTCACCTCACAGTCCTGCCTCTTCTTCAGATAACCCTGAGTCATACCTCTGTTTTGTACACATGATTAACTATAAATCAATGGCTAATATTTGTTTACATTGAAAACATAAATATATGCAATACATTTATGATAATTAACATTGTTTAAACTTGCTTTTGAATTTTTCAGAATTGTATTGTACTTTTGTAGAATTACTATAAAACCAAGACAATTATAAAAGGAATTTTAAGAGTTGTTTTGGTTTATGATACAAATTAGTTGGCACTAATTCCTTAAAACTTAGCATCTGTTTTTTTTCTTTTCACTATGATAGCATTTGAATTTGTCAAGAAAGATTGCGTATATACATATTATTCTTTATATTTTTGTACTTTTTTAAATAGAAATTTGTTCAATTATCCTATGATGCAAAGTAATCTTAAGAAATATATAGATGCCGGGTGGTCGTGGCGCACCCCTTTAATCCCAGCACTTGGGAGGCAGAGGCAGGCGGATTTCTGAGTTCGAGGCCAGCCTGGTCTACAGAGTGAGTTTCAAGACAGCCAGGGCTACACAGAGAAACCCTGTCTCGAAAAACCAAAAAAAAAATATATATATATGTATATATATATATAATATATATTATATATATACATATATATATATAATTTTCTTCAACATTTTGTGTGTTAACATAATTTTAATTTATCTGTGTGTGTATGCATGTGTATACAATGTGCATGTTCACGTGTGTGCATGCATGCATGTATGTTTGTGTATGTTCATGTAGTATGGAGTGCACACATGGAGATCAGAAAACAAATTCAGGTCTCCGTTGTTTTTTCTCTTAAGTCTTCTTAGAATGGAACTCAGGTTGTCAAGCTTGTGTGGCAAACCTCATGAGGCATTTTGACATTGCTTGAATATATTTGAATATATTTGAATAAGTATGTTGACAAGAACATTTATCACAGAATACTGAGAAATAGTTCTTGCTTTCTCTCTCCATCTCCCCTCTTCATTCATACACAGAATACCTTACCTATCTGTCTGTCTGTCTGTCTGTCTGTCTGTCTATATATCTTTATTTTTAAACCTAATCAAGCTCATGGAAGTAGCAGCTGAGGCCACTGAAGGTGCTTTCTAGAGAATATCACTGTTGAGGAACAATGTAAAATTCAACACAAGAGCATAAAATTACTCCATGAATTTATTGTCAAAATATAAAGTACAATTTCTGTTTAAATGTAACTATGAAAGGCTGAGCTATCAATGGCCAAATGTTTGGCATTATAAAGTGAAAATGTATAAATCACGTGTAATTGATGTGGAAAATATGGGACTACAGAGTGTTCACACCCTTTGAGTGACAACTTTAAATAACTTCTCTAAATTGGCCTGTTGCCACAGGGTTAATAACAGCTCCATAACTCTGGATGGGTAATTTTACAGCCTTGCCACGTTCTGTCTGCAGCATTTAATGTGATTTCTGTTTTAGGGCTCTGATCTCCTGGCTGTGAATACGTAATGCGGTTGCATAAAGAGATTTTAACAAAAGTATAAAATAGCATGTAGCAAATTAAAAGATTCATTGGGAAAGGGTTGGGGGTCATGCAGATTTTTAATGGTTCTAAAAATAGTTTACATTCAGTTAATTTATTCCCTGACTTGTTTTCCAAGACAGCTTAATGTGTAATCATTTCTCAAGGTCTATTTTTCTAAAATATTAGTGTTGAAAATAGGATAGATTATTTCTCTTTTTGGTTCCAACTTGGAAACATTTTCAGGCTAACTCATTGATAAACAGATTATAGTATCGAAGGGCATTGGGAGAATGATTATTTCTCCTCCTCCTCCTCCTCCTCCTCCTCCTCCGCCCCTCCTCCTCCTCCTCCCCTCTCCTCCCCCTCCCCCTCCTCCTCCTCCTCCTCTTCCTATTGTTGTTCTGGCTCCTCCTCTTCCTCTCCGTCTTCCTTCTTTTCATTTTTTCTTTTTCTGTTTTGGTGTGAACAGTCTGATATGTCTTCAGTGTGCTCTTAGGATAGGTGAAAAGCACTCTGCAGCTAGAAACATTTCATTCTTTGTTGACTAACCTTTACATTCAGTAGTTAGAGATTTCTTGCTTTAGTTTTAGAGTTCTAGAGCCCCATGTTGTAGCAGTGTATTCAGTCATTTGTACCACTGAGCAATTAATTTATCATACTGTACAAGTCAGGTGTCTTAAATTTTTGTTTTTAATTTGTGTGTCTCGCTGTGTGTGTCTAAGTATGTGGGTGCTTCATCTGTGTCAATTCTTATGAAGGCCAAAAGAAGTCATTACATTCCTTGGACCTGCAGTTCGAGGAGGTTGTGAGCTGCCCAGTATGCATGCTGGGAATTGAACTTCTGTCTCATGGAAGTGCTCTCAACTGTCTCTCCACTCTCACAAGTCAGTTTGTAAGCAACAATCTTGCTTAATGTATATCATGTTATTTTGCATATTTCCTATAGTTTATCTTATTCCTTCCCAATTTTATATTTTAAATGTGATGTTTGGTCTCATTTATTTCAAGTGGAAAAACTTAGACTCAGTGTGGTAGACAACTTCATCCACTGTCACAAGATTAACAAGAAACAAAGGCAAGATTTCATGTCTGTACCTTAAGTGCTATTGTTCATATGCACACTGTGATTAAGCAGGCAGGAAACCAGTTTAAGGAATTGTACACTGTGTGGCGGCTAGCATTAGGAAATAGAATATTTATTTAAAGTATGCATAATCCATACCTTGGGAGCTGAACAATGATGAAGGTCAATGCTTAGAAAAACATTCCTTGGAGCATTAGCTCACAAGAGTGAGGTAAGGAGACTGGGCTTGTCCCCTCCACATTGCTCCTCCACTGTAAAGCACTGCGCAGTTGGAGGGATTTAATGGAGCTCCAGGGTAGAAACTGATTGATTTGAAACAATTCTTTGTAACTCTCTTTAGAGTTACCAGTATAATTGTTTTAGACTCATGGGCCCAAGTCAAACAGTGTGTAAGATTCCCTAAAGGGAAGAGTTATGTGTCTAGCATGCTAATAAAATCAAACAGAAAATAATTGAAAGTCCAGCAGAAGGTAGAGATCCACAGTGGGATCAGGGAGTGCTAGGGCTAATTTTGGGGCCACTTGAAATTTGTATGCAAGAAAATGAGTGTGAGGTGTTTATGATAATGTCAATATATTGAATAGAAAGAACTTGGACCTGTTTCTCACTGGTGGTGTTCTGAATCTGAAACACAGCTTAATAATGACTAATTGATGTTTATAAGGTTTAGACTATGTGCTAAGGACTATTCTAAGAGAGTTACATTAACTATGCAGAGCAAATTATAATCAAAATAACCTAATTATTCTTCTTAGTCCTATTTTACAGATAAGGAGATGGAGGAGAGCTACGTGCTCAGGTTTCACAGGAAGCATGAAGAGAATGGGAGCTTAACAGGAGGCTGTTTTGGATCTACAATATGTGCTCACAGACCCTCACAGAGTACAGTGTCAATGCTGTATGCTATATTTTTATATCAACACATCGAGTTTTATCTATGGAAAAAAGTTGAGGTTTTCAGTGGTTTTTAGGTTGTATTATGTGTACTTCAGAAGACATTGCACATGATCAGGAGGGTAGGGCTGTAGACACATGTATATATTTCAAAACAACTTTATAGCATATGACTTTATTTTTTTACAGATTAAGAAAAACATACCATTTAGTATTGCAATAAAGATTTCCTTTACATAATGGTTTTACTAACAAAGAACGAAAAATGAAGTAGAAATCACACAAGCTTGTTCAATTTAAATGTCAGGATGGAAACACTGTCGAGAAATTCTTGACTACACAGAACTGAGGATTCATTAGAGGGACGAGATCTTACATAATTAAGGGATATAGTGGAGATGTCTGCTCCCAAACCTTGAGACTGGTGTTGGTTTTGGTGTTCTTACAAGTTAGCTAGGATGGGGTTCAGAAGGAGAGTAAGACAAGGAAGAGTGCCAAACAAGAAGTTGGACATCTATTTCAGCTTATCACCTCTAACTCTGATTCTAGGAGCAATCTTCAAGTAAAGTTGACATTCTTTGCCAAATATGTATGTGCATGCTAGCCTGAGATGATAGAGGCAGGAGGAGTGCTGGAGGTGGGGCTCCTGCTGTCCCTCTGCATGAAAGCATGGGCTTGCAATAGATGGGTAGTAAAGTGCAGCAGGTGCCACTGGCCTTACCCAGACCTTCAATGCAGGATGAAAAGAAATGCAGGAAGAAAGGCAGAATCAGAGTCAAGAGAAAGGAAGGAGTAAGAAAGGGAAGGGGTGGAAAGATATGAAGGAATGAGGTCAGCACATCTCTGTTATTTTCTAAATATTCATTTCTCCTCCTACCCTTCCTTGGCAAATTTCAGCCAGAATGATGCGAGAAAGGAATCCTAAGACTCATAGGTACCATCTGTCTAAATCAGCTATGTGCAGAGGCATTACCAACCTCATCTCCTCCCTTTAGTTTCTTTTAAGACTTGTCTCCAAGATTGCTCAAACGGAAGTGCAACGGTCATCTAGTTACTATTCCAAATGCAGTTTTACAGATGTCTAAAACCAAATGAAAATAGAAAATCCCATGTGTTGCCTGACATTCTTGCCCATTAAAATTGAATACTTTAAAAATTTAAAAGACACTTGAGGTTATAGCCAGTTAAACTTGCTATTCCTTTCAAGAGAAGAATTATTCAACTTTTAAATTGTTTTAGTTTTTTTATGTTTCAGCAATCCAGGTATATCTCAGATAATGAGAGATGCCACACGAGACTGCCAAGAAAATGGCAAAGCTGCCCATTCTTTTTTTTTTATTTTTTTATTTTTATTTTATTTTAAATAGTTTATTTATTTTTTCTCAAATCGTAATTCATTCATACAAGGGCTATAAACACAGAAAGGTAGGATGTGGGGAAGAGGATGACACTGGAGTGTGGGAGTTCAGGGGGAATACAGATATCTTTCTGAACCGGGTATCGGCTGGGTGAAGGTTCAGGGGACAGGTCACTGTGACTCTGCCTATGACTCACTTGTCCTTATCTAATTTGTTATTGTCTGCTACCTATTTACAAGGTCTATGATTACTCGGGCTGGTAAATTTCCACAAAAGCTGCCTGTTTACAATAGCTTATAGCCATCTGTTTCAATGTTTTTTTACAGAGACCCAAGACTTGGTGTTAGTATACATGTATGACAGGCCTATTGCTGATTTTAGGCCTATGGCTGATTTTAGATCTTCAGTGTGTAAGCAGGGCTGCCCCTGACATCTCCTCCCTTCTCTAAGTATAGAAGGGCTGTGGCGATTCTAATCTTGAGAAGGCAGGGATAGAGGCCTGACCTCCAGTAATTGAACGGGACCTTGTGATGGCTCCAGTTTCCCTGTTGTTGTCCAGTGAGGCATAAGGGCCATATCCATCCCGATGTCTTTTTCCTGGAGAGAGGATACTTTTGACATCAACCCTTATGCAGTCAGGCTTGTCCCTCAGGTAACCCAGATAGATATTTTTAAGTTTTATTTATATTCCCTTGCAGTGCTTAGCCTCGCAGCCAAAGCAAGAATTCAGATCACCAGTTAGAGGGGGTTCTGGGTGGCCCCTCTCTTCTTAGTCTAGGGTCAGAAGTCCCCTCTTTTATGTTGGGTGGAGATGGGTTTTGGGAGCATCCTGTATAAAGTAACAACCTCGTCTTGAGTCTTGTGGTCCTCCATAGCTAACTTATGATAATGTTACTGTATAGGTTTTGCTACCAGATTATTTATTTGTTGTTTCACAGAGTTAGTCAGCCTATTTGAGACCCAGGGACTGGCAGAAATAAACAAAAAGAAACCAAATAATGGTCCCAAGATGGGAGGAAGTAGGGTTGACAACCTTGGAGAGGCTGAAAACCAATTCCTGTACCAGCATTCATCTGTCTCTTTCTCTCTCTGATTTTTCTCAGGGCCTTCACTGATCTATTTCATGTTCTCTTTAACCCTCCCTGTCTTGTCTATGTAAAGGCAACATTCTTCTTTAAGGGCTGAACACAGTCAAGAGCTGTATACAGTCTTTTCTATTGTAATAGAGTAAATCAAGTCCAATAAGGATCTTTGAGATTTTTGGAGGTCTCTTCAGACAGCGAAATGAGGGATTTCTTCAGATTAGTGATGTCAATCTCTAGCTGTTTGATGTTCTTTTCAGTGGCCCTTCAAAGGTCTGAGTAGTATAAGTTCAGAGGCCAGCATCTGGATTCACGGGTGATTCATTTTTACCTGGTAAGGAAAAAGAAGGGAATTCTCAGGGAGATTTCTCTTCCCTGGATGTAAATTGTTATTCATCTTATTTATGGTTTGGCCTGGCTTTGTGGGGGTATCTATTTATTTCATTGATCTTTTTGGTAGCCAGTTAGCTGTGCCTTCTGTGGTATCAAACAGGCATATCAATCCTCTGCCCCGTAAGGGAACTGGGTCATGGCCATTCCCTTTAAGGGTAAGAGAGTCCTTCCACAAAGCTGTGACATAGTTTTCATTGGTCTCAGTGGTGCCAGAGGCAGTCAGCAGCAGATTTGCCATGAGCTTTCAGTTTTAGAGAGTTAAAAGTGAACAAGGCATGATGGAGAGTATTTCAGGGGGACTCCTTCTGAGGGGGTACCGTTCCCCCTCTTTTGTTTTTAAAGCCAATTTTTCAGAGTTCTTGTAAAATCAGGGCAGAAGCACCAACAGTCGCTTCTTCCACACTCAGAGAGTCATGAAGACCCTATTTAAAAGAAATATAAATCTATATTAATAATCTTTTATCAAAGGACTGTTATAGTACAGTTGATAACTAATCAGACTATATATCGATTGGTAATAGCTTCTTCTACTTTTTGTGAGATTACTTCTCTTTTGTCAATTAATTGTTGAGGAAAATTAGGATTTACATCTCTCTTGAGAATATTAAACACAGACTTCAATTCTTTTGTGGAGAGCTTAAAATAAGATCTTAGCCAATTAGTATCTCCTAGAAACTTTTAAAAATAGTTTGAAATAAGTAAACTCTCTCTCTCTCTCTCTCTCTCTCTCTCTCTCTTTTAGACCCTTCATCTGTTTTTTTTATTGGATATTTTACGTATTTACCTTTCAATGTTATCTCCTCTCCCATTCTCCTCCCAAACCCCTTATCCCATACGCCCTCCTCCTATTTTTATGAGGGTGTGCTCCAAACATCCTCCCAGTCCCATCTTCCTGCTCTCGAATTCTCACACAGTAGGGGATCCAAACTTTCAGGGACCATGGCCTTCCACTTCACTGATGTCTGCCCATTCTTATCTTGTTGTAGCATTTGTTTATCTTCTTGCAGTGCTAAATATGGAAGCTAATGTTGTTTGGTCAATGCTCTTCCATTAAGCTATATGCTATCTATTTGCTGTGACTTTTAATGAGTGTTCCAACGAAGGAAAATTAGAGGCAATACATCTTATGTATTGATCTCAAGCATATTATTACTTTTGAAAGAAAGTTGAATGATTAAGAAAATCATTTAGATAAAAACCATATTTGACTTTCAAAGTCTTTTCTAAAATTAAATTATGTCCATGTGTTTTGCCTGCAAGTTTATCTGTGCTTCACTTGCAGACCTAGTGTCTACAGAGGCAGCAGATTCCCTGGAACTGGAGTTACAGATTCATGTGAGCTGCTACGGGTACTGAGAACTAAACCTAGCTCCTCTAGAACTGAACCCAGGTCCTCTGGAAGGGCAGCCAGTGCTCTGACAGCTTAGCCATCTCTCGAGCCCTGACTTTTTAAAAAAATTGTTTATCGTTCCCTTATATAACACATCCTGACCACAGCTACCCTACCTTTACTGCTTCCTGTCCCTACATCTTCCCCTGTCCCCACATCCATTCATTAGCACCTGTCTTCAGAGAAGAGCAGGACTCCCAGAGATACTAACTGAGCTCTGTATAATGAAATACAATAAGACTAGGCACAAACCCTTACATCAAGGCTGGACAAGGCAACCCAGTATGAGGAAAGGGGTCCAGAAAGGAGGCAAAAGAGTTACAGACACCTCCACTCCTACTTTCAGGAATCCCTTCACAAACAGCAAGTTGACAACCATAACATATATGCAGAGGACCTAGTGCAGACCTGTGCAGGCTCTGCGATTGCTGCTTCAGTTTCTGTGTGCCTTCATGAGTCCTGCTTAGTTGATTTCACTGAGTGCTTTTCTGGTGTCCCAGACACCTCTGACTCCCATAATTCCTCCTCCCCTGTCTGCTGAGTTCCTAGAGCTCTGAGGGGAAGGACCCAGTGGAGATCTCCAACCTGGTCTAGCCTTGACTTTTAAGTTTTAACTAATTAGTTGACCATTTCTGACGATGTCAATGAAATATTACAACAGCTTTCGACATTTACACTGAGTGATAAGACTTTGCTTTTATCATGAGTGCAGATTAACTTTTCAGAATTGTCTTGCTATACAGAATGCATTGCTGTCTTCACTATGTATAGTTGTCAGTGTGTAGGTTAGGCTTTTCAGGTAACAGTTTATAAAATCCAGAGGAAATAGACTCAATGTGAATCATCAGTATATACCCCTGTTTATATGTATCTCATTTCAGAATGAGCTAGTGAGCAAGACAGTGTAACTATGATATTTAGCTTAACAATTTAAAGTATTTGTTTGCACTAGAAATTATCTGCTACATTGTAATATATATCAATGAATGTGGATTACATGCTAACTTTGTTATATATTGACTTTGCCGTATGCAGCTTGAATAATACTCTCCACTCCCAGGAGCTGTTATTTCATATATAGAATGTGTATGCATATATGTACTTTAGTTATTTTTCTAATTTTTTTTTGATATAATACCTTGTAGGGTTGTTGGCCTCATCTGCTCTGCCACTGGGCATGGCCTCTTAGGGAAGTGGAACACAGGGAATCTGACTACCCTTACCCCACATTGCCACTGGGGTGGGTGCTTGGCTGTAGGAAAATGCCTAAGCACCACTCTAGGGGTAGCAAAGCACAGTCTGGATATCCAGGTGCTGCTGGGTGTTGCAGAAGAGCAGAGAATGGAGTGTGGTGTGTGTGTGTGTGTGTGTGTGTGTGTGTGTGTGTGTACGTGCGTGTGGCTGCTGGCTGGAGACAGTGTCAAGCCCAGGGCCTGGTGATTTGAGTGATGGGAAGGGGAGATCCAGCTTATTCTAGTGGGAATGATTGTCCTTAGCTTGGCAGAGGCAGGCTTGGTAGTGGTTGTTGGTGGGAGTGGTTGTGGGTGGGAGTGCAGAGAGGCCTTCTACCTACAGGAGATTAGGCTGCAGCTCTGTAGGCAAAGGGTTCTTTATGGCTTCCCATGGCAGATGTGGATGAAAAGAGGCAGATCATGGTTCTAAACAGTTTATTGGCATGGCAGAAAATAGATGTGTAAAACAATGCTCCACTTCTCAAGATGAGGCTGAGATTAAATACCTTTTTCAGGGAGAAATATCTGGGAAGGAAAGCTTATTGACTAAGCCCTCCAGACCTCTAGGTACCTCATTAAGCCTGGAGAACTCTGCTTTGGGCCTATGTGACTGTGATCATGTCTCTTTTCCTATTGTCTTGGTCTGAGATGTTAGGGATGCTCATCTACCTGTGGAGGGAGTTGCCTTTATGTGACTGATGGTTACAAATCTCTTTATGGGGGCTGTGGTCCTGTGATGGGGGCCTGGTGCCTGCTACTGTCCCTTAAGACTCTCCAGGACTTCTAGTCTTTAGCTTGACCTTCTTGTCTTTAGCTTCCTCTCATGGTCCACTGCCTCACAATCCATGACAACATGGATTGAAGTAATGAAGGCAAGGTTTGTTCTGGTTTTCAGTTTGAGTATCTTGCACTGTGGTGGCATAGCTGCCTGGTAGCTGGTCACATGGCATCTATAGTGAGGAAGCAGAGGGGGATGCATGCTGGTGCTCAATGTGCACCTTCTAATTTAATCTAGAACCCTAACATAGGCAATGGTGGGGTTCATAGTGTGTGAGCCTTCCCAGGTACATTTCCTAAGTGACAATGAGTACTTTCTAAAGTAAATTATGTTGTGTTTCTGGAGGACACCAAATATATCAGCAAAGCACAATGTAACACCATTGTAAACAGAGTGAGAATAGGGAAGAAACAAAGAGGTATGAGACCAAGTCGTGAATTGGCTGTGGCTAAATTACGGTTCATACAGACATGGATTCAACAGTGGAGCAATGAAGAAGCAGGAATGGCTTCTGGGACTTGCTCAGGACCAAGATTGAAAATGACGGCAGAAGGCTGTGCGCAACAACAAGAGCCTTTGGGCCTGCAGGACAGTTCAACTTTTCCGTTCAGAGCAGAAGCCAGTGTGCTGTGGAGGTAGCCAGATACTCTCTGTCAACAAAATTGGTGGCTTTTTGGGGAAGTAAGAAAGATTTATTGTTCTTCTTGCTCTACTTTCCCCATAGATTAAATCTTATAAAAATCAGTATGAAGGAAAATGCATGTTGTACCTTTCAGGGTGCTCTGTCTCACAGAACATGAAAGTAAGAACCCTGGGAAGTTATAACAATATTCTTTTCCTGATTTGCTTTTTCATTATGATGAGTTTACCTAACACACATGGGATGGAAAAAAATAAAGCCTGTGAATTAATCTATGTGTAGTACATTTGTTTGTTTCTTTGGTGATATTGCAAAAATAAATTATTTCTAAATATTTGCTTTTTGAGCATGTGTCACTATATTTGTTCCAACAATGTGTGCTGTGGAACATATCCCCACCCAAATTCTATTACAGTCTTCTTAATGAAATATAAAAACTACATTTGTCATATGGAACAATTCCTATATCAACAATTAGTTCCCACTTAAGATGATTTACTTGGCTACTCTAAACTAGGCCCAGTCTGTGCATTATCCTATTACTTTATCACAGTAACATACTGAGATCGATGTGACACAAGGGAAGTCAAGTTTAGGGGAGCTACAAGTTGCTTTGACAATCTAGGTCTTAATGTCTTGGCAAGGTCAGGATTTGAACTCATGTTCTTAATTATTATGGTCCTAAATGATGACTACAGCATGCAGAAATACTTTTCCACTAACATGACCATTGGATCCCATCTGAATGACTAGTGAACGAATTGTTTGTTTGGTGCTCAGAATGAAACTTATCAAATAAGACTTACGCTGTGGCACAACCTTCAGCTGCACTTGCGAACCTGGGAGATTTGCTCTACACAACAGTGAGCCTCTCTGGTTCCTTACTTTGACTCAATGATGAAATAACCAAGGAGCAAGGGTGCACCTCTTGTGATAGAGTGTTTACATATACATTGGATGCCATAAATTTATACTAAGAGGATCTGCTAATTATCTTTAGTATCTGCCTTTACTAAAATTCAAATGATTTTAAGCTTCATAGTTTAGTAAAAGGGGGATCATCTTTTAATGAATGGCTGTGGTTATGAAGTGAAAAAAATTACTTGACTCAATATGACAACATTACGACATATAAGAGAACAAATGACTTTAGTTTCATTTGCAATTTTCAGTAGAAACTGATGGAGAGAACATTGCATCTCTTGTGCAGAATAGACACAAATGATCTTATACATAGTATGTAGGTGAAGCTGGACCATTGCAGTGATGAGAGTTGGAATATAGACATCTATTTAAAACATGCAATTTGACTTTATGATAAACATATCATGTAGTAATAGATCAGACAGTAGTTGTTTATTGGCCTGGATTAGGCATGGAGAGGGCTATGTGACATCACGTCTTTTCACTGATATCATTGTCCTGCTCAGTGGTATGTGCTTTTGCTGGAGGTGTGAATGAGGAGTATCAATTTATAATTATTTTTTATAATTATTTATAATTACTATAATTATTACTTATATAATTGATATAATAATTAATTATTATAAATAATTATGATTCTTTTCTTTTTTTTTCAGTGAGTTTTGCTTCCAGCAGCAAATACTGTACTCAGTAGTCTGAGGCATTGTATTCGAGGAAGAGTACATAGAACTGGCCAACAGAGTAGAGAAATGGACACTAGAAAGATAAAGAACACAACTGTATCTTCATCCTCAGGGATGTAGTCCAGTGCCATAGTCTGTGCCCAAAGCTGTGGTTGGAAATGACCCCTGGACACATGTTAATATTCCCTTGTGCCCACAGTATTGGCATACACTTATAGTTTGTGTGTATTTCCATGATTTATGTCCTAGTGTCTCATGCTGCATTATGATCATTGTGCTTTGGGGTTCTTATTAAGTAAAACATGGGTGTATTGAATCCCACACTGGCAGACTGTGACAACTGTGATTTAATAAACCTTGTGGCTGTTGTAGTGGGTGGGTGAGTACAGCTATGGATACCAGGGAACAGTCCCTCTTCTGCTGAATGTGACCGATCCACCAGCATTTATCTCATTCCATATAGTGACTTTGTACTGAGGGTCATCTAGGTTCAAGAGTCTGCTATAAAACAAGGATTTATAGGGATGAAGTATGGGCTCTGTGGTTGAGTACTTAAGCCAGCATTTCTGAGACTCAGGCTGGATCTCCAAGGACACCTGAAAGTCTTAACAGTAAAGTAGAATAATTGTTTTTATAATATTAAACATAGTAAGATCATGGTGTTTGCTTGATGTTCTTTGCCCACTGTGACTCTGACTGTGAAATTAAGGTGCCTATTAATTTTATACTTTTGTTAAATTATAAGATCCTTACAGAGACTATGTCTTATTAAGTTATATCAGTGACTTTATTGTAATTTATAATGGTGTGTTATTCAGCTCAATGACATCATATTTATGTTAAATGGAAAAAAATAAGCAAGGACACTTGGTTAAACAAGTCAGAAAGCCACAGGGAGAATTTATTGAAATGTGTTGAATAATCTGCTCTGTTAAATTGAATTCCTTTTCAAAGGGGTTGTGGAATTAATCTCTGATCCATTATTTGTAGAAACTCATTTTATTGAAACACTAAAGAAATTCCAAATTTGTCTTTAGAAGTATAGCCCAAATATTTATTTCATCTTGCCACTCTCTCCACTGAGAGGAGATCAATATTTTGTAGCAACCTTTAAAAAATATTCTTTCATATATTACACCCCAAACACAGATTCCCATCCCTCCCTTCCCCCAGCCTCTTTCATCCCCCTTCTCCTCTCCTCTCTCTCTAGACCCCTTCCCTCCACACCTCTTCTTAGAAAAAAGCAGATATCCAAGGGACATCAACCAAACACAGCATAACAAGCTACAATAAGACCAGGCACACACCATCACATCAAGGCTGGACAAGGAAACTCATTAGAAGGAAAAGAATCCCATAAGTAGGCAAAATAGTCAGGGATAGCCCTGGCTCCCACTCTTAGGCTTCCCACAAGAACACCAAAGTAGTTAGCCAAAATATCTATGCAGAGGACTTAGGTCCGACTGCTACAGGTTGCAAGTTCCCATGAGTTCCAGTCAGTTGATTCTGTAGGCAATGTTCTCATGGTGTTCCTGACACCTCTGGTTTCTCCAACTCTTACTCCTCCTCATCTACAGGACTCCTCGAGCTTTGCCTAATGTGTGGCTATGGTACTGCATGTCTGCTTCCATCAGTTGCTGGATGAAGTCTCTATGGTCCTTTTAATAACAATTCTACTAGGCTCTTGTCCTAACATATTTTGGAGACAGGACAAACTGAAGATTGAAGGTTTCATGGTGTCAGATTGGTCTCCTATCACATCCATTTTAGGCCTTGCCTGATTACAGGCTTCATGTCCCATTGCTAGGAGTCTTTGCTAGGTTTACTCTAGAATATTCCATGGAGTTTACATTGTACTAGGTTAACACCTTGCTGCAAATGCCCCTCCATTCAAGTAGTTTCTCCCTCCCCCTGCCACCTGATTCTTCTTGTTCCTATCCCCACCAACCACCAGTCCACTCACAAAATCTATTTTTCCTTCCTAGGGAGATCCTTGCTTCCCCCTTAAGCCTTTCTTGTTGCTTAATCTCTCTAGGACTGTGGACTGTAGCATGATTGTATTTTATTTTACAGCTAATATCCACTTATAAATGAGTACATAGTATTTTCATCTTTCTGGGTCTGGGCTACATCATTGAGGATGATTTTATTCTAGTTCCATCCACTTGTCTACAAATTGCATGATGTCACTGTTTTTGCAAATGAGCAATACTCCATTGTGTAAATGTACTGCATCTTCTTTACCAATTCTTCTGTTAAGTAGACTTTTATGTGTGCTAACATATCTAAGAATAGTGATACCTTGACTTCTTTTTTTCCAATTTGTATTTCCTTGATAACCTTTAATTGTATTATTGCCTGAGCTAGAACATCAAGTACTATATTGAATAGATATGGAGAGAGTGGACAACCTTATCTTATTCCTGATTTTAGTGGAATTCTTAGAGTTTATCTCTATTTAATTTGATGTTAGTCATAAGCTTGCTGTAACTTGCCTTTATCACCCCCTGTTAACTCAAGGTCCACTCTGGACAGGGAAGCAAGCAAGCAGAAGAGGGATCTACACCTCCTTTTACACTCTTACAGATTCAATTCACCCAGTCTTATCCCTAGGTTTATAGCAGAAACTGCTGTAATCTCCCTTTTCTCTCTGACCTTATCTCCAGTGGATCACAAAGATGTTCCCTACCAATCTTCCTTCAGCAGAGTCATCTCATTATCCTAGTCTCCAACACCTGTTGGCATACCCTGGGAACACTGAGCAGGCATACTATGGCCAGCTGAGCAGGCCAGAAAAACAGGTCAACAGAAAACTTCCTACCAGGCAGCACACAACCACCATACTCTACTAAAATACAGAGAGGAAGCAGAAATCAAAAACAAAACACTCACCTAACAGAGATAAAAACAGATATTGAGATACCAAAATTTTGGGTTTAGACTCCACTTCAGAAAACCTAAACTTAAGTTTAAAGTCAAGTAAACCTTTGGGCCAGTACCTTGCTTCAGTTTCCAAGTTACCCTCAATAAAACCTGAGCCTAGCTGTAGTTTCTAGGTTACCCCCAACAGGATCTGTATGTCCAGGTTAATCTCCCCAACATCCAGAATTTAACACCAGTTTTCAGGTTAACCCCCAACAAATCTGCACCTCCAGGTTACAAGCCAACTCCTTGCCTAACACACCAATTAAAATAAAAATCAAAAGTTAAGTTAATGGTTTGACTCTCAACACCAGTCAATTATACAAAAGGCCACAACAACACCCTAATTAGATGCTTGTCAGGCTAGAAACACTTACTCCTCAATTGCTGCTCTTTATAAATATGAATATTCCATGAATATTCAGGGATTTTCTCTATTGGAACCATTCTGCAAGTTGGTAGTGAGTTAAGCATGAGCTAGCTGGAATAATCACCTGGTGAAATTACATTGGTTCAACTCTTGACTTGTCTTTTGGAGTTCATGAAAACTTCCTTGGTACTACAATATCACCACCAGACCTATAATCATCTCAGTCCCAGATGCCTAGATAGCAACACAAAAATACAGTCAGTAAGAGCCAGAGAAATACATTTCTACTGAAGCCCAGCAATTCTACAACAGAAGGCACTAACTATTCCAACATAGTAAGAGTCCAGAAAAAACCTTAAAGCATATTGAATGAATATGACAGAAGCCTTTAAGAGAAAATGAATAAATATCTTAAAGAAATAATAATGATAACAAAATCCACAAACAGTACAGGGAAATGCATAAAAATGATCAAGATCTGAAGATGGAAAGATAATCAATGATGAAAACCTAAACTGAGAAAATTCTGGAAATGTAAAATTTGGGAGTTCAAACAGTAACAACAGAGACAAGCTTCACCAATAGAATATGAGAGGAAGAAAGAATGTCAGGCATTGAAGAGACAGATATACCAACCAAAAAATGTTTATCTAAAAACTGACTTTTTCTTTGCCAATTTGTATACACTTGATCTCATTTTGTTGTCTGATAGATCTAGCTTGAAATTCGAATACTACATTGAGTAGAAACTGGGTGAATGGGCAGTCTTGTCTTGTTCCTAATTTTAGTGGCATTGCTTAAGTATCTCTTCATGAAATTTGATATTGTCTGTTGGTTTGCTGTATAATGCTTTTTATTATGTTTAAGTACGGGCCTTGAGTTCCTGATCTCTCCAATACTTTTAACATGAAGGGGTGTTGTATTTTGTCAAATGCTTTTTCAGCATCTAGTGAGATGATCATGTGATTTTTTTCTTTGAGTTTGTTTATATAGTGGATTATGTTAATGGAAAAACTTCACTAATGGCATGTCCAATAGAAGGCTAATATACAAAATATATGAAGAACTTAAGAAATTAACCCCCCCAAATCAGAATGAATGGAAATATGCAGCTTAAGGTGGTGGTATGTAGGGGGACCATCTATAATGTATCAGAAACCTGGGAGGTGAGAGACTGTCAGGACTCAAAGACCTTAGATGAAATGCCCTACAGTGGGGAAAGGGAACTTGTAGAGTCCACCTCCAGCAGAAAGACTGGGCATTAAGTGGAGAGATGGAATTGTCATCCCACAGTCAAAAACTCTGACCCAGAATTGTTTCTTTCTAAAAATCTACAGGGACAAAAATGGAGAAGGGATTGAGGGAAAAGAGGTTCAGTGACTGTTCCAACTTGGGATCCATCTCAAGGGGAGGCTTCAAGGCCTGACACTATTACTGATGATATGGTGTGCTTACAGACAGGAGCATAGCATGGCTGTTCTCTAAGAGGCCCAACAAGCAGCTGACTGAGACAGATGCAAAACTTACATTCAACAAATGGGCTGAAGTCTGGGATCCCTATGGTTAAATTAGGGAAAGGCTAGAAGAAGCTGAGGAGGGGGGTGACCCCATAGGAATACCTTCAGTCTCAACTAACCTGGACCTTTGAGATCTCTCAGATACTGAGCCACCAACCAGGCAGGTTACACTGGTTGCTTGAGGCCCCAGACACATATACAGCAGTGGACTGCCTGGTTTAGCCTCAGTGAAAGAAGATGTGCCTAACTCTTGAGAGACTTTAGGCCCCAGGGAGTGGGGAAGCCTGGTGGAGTGTGGGGTGGAGGTTGGGGACATCCTTTTGGAGATAGTGGGAGGAGGAACAGGATGATGAATTGTGGGAGGAGGTAACAACTGGATTGTAAAAAATAAAGGTACTAAAAAAATGGAGATTCCTATAAAAGTACAAGAAGCATACAGAACATCAAACAGATTGGAGCATAAAAGAAAGTCTCCTTAGCACATAATAATCAAAACACTAAACATACAGAACAAAGAAATAATATTAAAATCTACAATGGAAAAAGACAAAATAACATGTAAAGGCAGATGTATCAGTATAGTGAAAACCATATGTATCCTCATGCTTTCCCACCCATCTATGTCATTCCCAAAAATAATGGCTCTGAGACTTAATATTTCATGAACAAACACCTAGGTCCAAAGCTTTGCTTGCTCCCAACTAGCTCATAACTTAATTACCTGTTTTTGGATTCTAAGTGACTGGTTACCTGGTTCTCAGTTTTCTGTGTCTGGGGTGACTCTCTGAGACTTGACTATCTCTAGAATTCCCCCCCCCCCCGTCCTGGCCCCGGCCCTGCCTTCTGTACCAGCTTCTAGGCCATAGACATTTTATTGACAGGTAAAGCTTTCATACATTGAAGGAGATTGTCTCTAACATTCCCCATTTTAGTCCAATAAAAGGCTCTTTCTCTAACATTTATAAATTAGATACAAAAGAATAATTATAAAAACTATCCGTGAGGATTTACATTTACAATGTCTAGTCCATATGTATTTGGCAACCTTGGAGACAGTTCTCCATTATCTACATACCTTGGTGAGTCCAAAGTTCTGTACCTAAATCACTTTCTATCACAACTTGCATTACCAACCTAAAGCATCTTCTTAGACTTAAAAACATTTTCCTAAGTCCTAAACAACTTAGCTCTAATTAAGAGACTCTAAATATCTAGTCTTCACCCTCATCAGAGACTTGAGAGAATAAATATTACCTGAGTATTCAGGAAATGCAGAACAAGCAGCTTCAAAAACTATAGAAATGAGAGAGAGAGTTGGCTTCTTGGACAGTTCCCCCAAATTTCTCTCTAATGTGGGGAGCATGTGTCTTGAGTCTTCTAGCCCAATATATTTGAAAGATTTTTTTTGGAAAGCAAGAATTATGAAGGGCTTGTTTGCCTTGTCCTTGATTTCCCTGCATATTGTTTCTTTTTGTCCATTTTGGATATCATACTGTCAGCAGGTAAAGCAAGGGCAATTTCTTGCCCATTGGCTATCTTTGCCACATTTGAACCAAACTCTATATGGAGGTCCTTGATGCTCATCGTCTTCTTTTAAGTAGAGTGGTGGTGCTGTCAGGAGTTGGTATGCCTCAATGTCAAGAAAAAGACTTTTTTAATAATAAAACATCTTTAAATACCATATTCTGATCTATCTATAATATATTTGAATGGCCAGTTGTTTGTTTTTAGCTATTTACTATCTGTTCAACCTAGAAAACATAATTCTCTAATAAACTACACTAGCATCTAACATGACCATAAATTTGATTGATTAACTATTAACTTACATTTCCTTTTTTGTTTTAAAACTGTGTTTATTTAGAAAATGTTTGTTTGCACACATTATTGACAAGGTGGTTAGGTAGTCAAGTTCAATACTAAGTATTTAGGAACAATACATTGAATCCTGCAAAATAGATCCCATAATATTGATGCCACAGTTAAGATCAGTATTTGTTGGAACTTTTAAAAAATGTACTGCAATTGTTTTCAATATCATGATGCTATAGCTAGCAAACAGCCGCCTTTCTTCCTTTTTTTAAAAATTTTTAATTGAATATTTTATTTACTTACAATACAGATGTCATCCCCTTTCCCCATTTCCCTTCCCTAGAACCCTGTATCCTATTCCCCTTTCTCCTTTATGCTTTTATATCATTTTGAATACATGCATGTATTAAAGTTAGTTCTAGGTTGAGGGTCTAGCAATACAATAGATGCAAATAGTCAAGGAAAAAGCAAGACAATAAATGTAAATAGTCAAAGAAAAAGCAAGGCATTAAACCCAATTATGTGAACACTCCTGTTATCACTATTTCTAAGGATTTATCAGGATGACCAAAGTATCTGAGCCTACTTCCCTGTCCTAGCCCAAGGTCATTTTCATGTCTGAAGCCTACTTCCTTGTTCTAGCCTAAAATTTAGATTCTTGTCTAAAATTACTTCTTTGTTCCTGCCTAATATTTAGGTTCCTGCCTGAAGCCTACTTCATTGTCCTTGGCCAATGTCATATTCCTGACAAGAAGCCCATTTCCTTGTCCTTGACCCATGTCAGATTCTTGCCAAGCAGCTCCAAAGGCTCTCTTCTTCTCTCCCCCTTTTACTTCATTAACAAGACTTAGCCTGTCTTAGGTCATTCTGACAAAAATTCCTTCCTTACCCATCATGGAATATGCATTATCAAAAGCAATGCACTTATGTCTTAGGTTGTTAAGGCTCTGTGCAGAATCTTACCCATCCTTGGCTTGCCAGCCTGTTAAATTAATAACTCTGTCTGGGGGGGGGTGTCCATTTTCAGGTTTAAGCCTTGTGCTTGGCTGACAACATGTTGATGTTGTTGAAGAAAAACTTTAACACAATGGGTAGGAATAAAGTATTCCCAGGACAGAAAGGGCTAGCATGATCAAGCTATATATGCCATTCTTGAAGCTTGACCAAAATAGAAATACTGACCTCAGGCCATTTTATCAGCAGTATCTGCCACATCAATGCTCAGCAGAGCAGCAGTCTTGAAATTCATAAGCTCCCTATGTATCGTTAAAACATCCAGAGAGGTGTTAGAATTATGCCAAATACACTGCACATTTCATTAAACTTCTTTCTAACTATAATGACTACCACTGTAAATTTTAGAACTAACATTATTCCAATGGTATTTTGCATAACACTCAAGATGTCTCTTTACCCTTAAATTATGACCTCATTTTAGTAGTTTGAATAGGATAAAGAACATCAATCCATTGTTCCACATGCCTATCTAAATCCTCTGGTATATTCAACACATTAGTAACATTTTTTTGCTAAATGATTAAAAAAGTAGCTGTCTTAACTTCTTGTGTCAAAGCAAATGCAGAAGCAGTGGTGCTAGCAATTAATGTAATTAAAGCTGTTATACTAGCAATAATCAAGCCTACTTCCCTCTTGCTTCTGTTTAAAGCCTGACTCATTTCTTCCAGTACTTGCAAGCTATTTTTACAATACCAATGTTCTGTGATACTCCGGGCAGTAAAACAAAAGCTGATTGATAGAGCTCCATAACTGACATGCCGGATTTCAAAACACAAACACAATTAGAAGCTGTACAATCAATGCAACTTTCATTAAATACTGTAGAAGAAACAAAGTATTTTTAACTTGACAACTAAAAAAGCCTTAACACATGTGTTATAACACCTGATTGAAATCCAGATCCTGCCCCAATTAATCTCTTGCTAACATAACACCATAAAGAACTGCAGATAACTTCCAAATATGTCTCTGAAAATGTCCAGAGCCAGCTCTCCAAATGAAGACTGTTTCTTAATTTCTTAATTATCCTAAACAATTTGTAATAACAGCTTTCAAAGGACTAGAACTTAACATTACATTTTTATAATTATGTAGGTACAATACTTTAAAAGGACTTGATACATAATATGTTGTAAACATATATAACCTTATTTTCATATCAATATATTAAGATCTATACCAATGTAACCAAATATAATTTTAACTTTGTATCAATGTACAAAATCTATACCAATGTAAGATTTTTGGCTATAAGTAGCTTTATATTTAAGAGTAGCACATAGAAGAATGAAAATAGGTCCATATTCATCACCCTGCAAAAACCTCATGTCAAAGTGAACTAAAGATCTTAATATAAAACCAGTTATACTAAGAGAAAGAGGGGAATAACTTTGACCACATAGTCACAGGAGATAAGTTCCTGAACAGAATACAAATAGCACAGTCACTAAGATCAAGAATTAATAAAAGGGACCTCGTGAAACTGAAAAGCTTCTTTAAGGCCAAGGACATTGTTAAATGGACAAAACAGCAGCCTACAGAATGAGAAAAGATTGTCACCAACCCCACATCTGACAAAGGACTGATATCCAATATGTATAAAGAACTAATGAAACTAGACATCAACAAATGAATAATCCAATTTAAAAATGGGGTACAGATCTAAACAGAATTCTCAACAGAAGAATCTCAATGGCTAAGAAACACTTAAAGAAATGCTTAACATCCATAGCCATCTGGGAAATGCAAATTAAAACTACTCTGAGATTCCATCTCACAGTTCTCAGGCTGTTTAAAATCAAAACAACAATTGACCTCATGTTTGTGAGGGTATGAAGCAAGGGGAACTCTTCTCCATTGTTGGTAGGAGTGCAAACTTGAACAGCCAATTTGGAAATTAATTCTGTATTTTCTCAGAAAATTGGGAATAAATCTACCTTATAACACAGCTATACCATGCTTGTATACATACCCAAAGAATGTTCCACCATACCATAAGGGCACTTGCCCAGCTATGTTCATAGTAGCTTATTCATAATAGCCATAAGCTCCAAACAATTTAGATGTCCCTCAACAGAAGAATGGATAAAGGAAATGTCACAATGGGACATTATTTAGCTATTAAGAACAATGACATCATAAAATTTGATGGTAACTGGGTAGAACTGGAAATGATCCTCTTGATTTAGGTAACCTAGACACAGAAAGACAAACTTGATATGTACTTACTTATAAATGAATACTAACTCTAAAATAAAAGATAACCATGGCACAATCTACAGACCTAAAACTAAGTGACAAGAAAAGCTCAAGTGGGGGACAAGTGAATCCCCTGAGAAGGGGAAATGGAACAGACATTGTGGATGGGGAGTGGGAACTGGATGAGGATGCAAAATAGGGATAGGAACAGGAGGGATCCAGTAGGGGAAAGACAGAGGGAGAGAGTACTGGGAAAGACAATTGGAATGGGGGTGTATGCATTTCTGGGACTAGCTAGAAACCCAGGACAATGGAACCTCCCAGGAATCCACAAGGGTGACCCTTGCTAAGACTTCTAGTGATGGGGTATACAGAGCCTTAACTGGTCATCTGCTATAACTAGGCAAGATATCCAGTAGAGGGATTTTGACACAAACCCAGCTCTAAATCCTTCAAACCTACTATTTGTTGTACCTACAAGATATTCTTGGGTAAAGATAGTGCAGAAATTGAGGCAGTAGCCAACCAGTGACCAGTCCAGCTTGAGACTCATGCTGTAAGAGGGAGCTCACTACTGACACTGCTAATGATATTCTGCTATACGTGTAGACAGTAATATAGCTGTCATCAGAAGAGTTTCAACCAGTAACTGATGGTAATAGATTCAGAGACCCATAGCTAAGCATTAAGCAGAACTTGGAGAATCCTATGGAAAAGGGGGAGGAAGGATTGTAGGAGCCAGAGGTGACAAGGACACCACAAGAAAACTCACAGTGTCTCCTAACCTGCATCCAAACAGTGTGCGAAGGCAGAGGGAGCTGGAGAGGGAATTGAAGAAAGGGGTAAGGGGAAAGACCGTTAGAACAGAAGAACATTTGAGGGGAGGCATGGAAACCTAGTGCAGTGAACACTTCCTATAATATTAAGATTATTCTAAGGAAGTCTCCAAATAATCAGGGAGACAACCCCAGCTGGACATCTCTTGTCACTAAATACGTTTCTAGCACTAGCACTGGGTTTCATTCAATTGAGTTTTTAGCAGAAAGGATCCTGTCTTAGAGTTTCTATTGCTACAAGGAAACAGCATGACCAAAAAGCAAGTTGGGAGAGAAGGGTTTATTTAGCTTAAGTTTCCACATTGCTATTCATCACCAAAGGAAGTCAGGACAGGAACTCAAACAGGGCAGGAATGTGGATGCAGAAGCTGATGCAGAGGCCATGGAGTAGTGTTGCTTACTGACTTTCTTTATACGGCTTGCTCAACCTGTTTTCTTATAGAACCTAGGACCACTAGAGCAGGGCTATTACCACCCATAATGGACTGGGCACTCCCTCATTGTTCACTAATTGAGAAAATGACTTACAATTGGATTTCATGGAAGCATTTACTCAAATGAATTTCCTTTCCCTCTGATGACTCTAGCTTGTGTCACGTTTACACAGAAAGCCAGTCAATACAAATGCCATGGAAATCCCCAAATAGTCCAGGCTGTTGCCAAGACCATTGGATGCTCTCCATACACTGACAGCTGAAGTCTCATTGCTGAAGTCCACATTCACACAGCAGGGAGAAGTTGAGCTACATACAACCTTCACCTACATACAACCTTCACCTTCATGCTCTAGTGTCTATAACCTGGAAAGGTACTATTCAGGCTACCTAAAGAGAAACACAAACACCAACTCATCCATAATATCTTTGTTCTACAGTCTGTCCTGCCTGAACACTATGCTCAGAGAATGGTGGCATCAACTTGGTGGGAATTAACTACAAATGTCTGATTTGACTTAAGGCCCACTCCATTAGATGGAACTCATACCTGACACTGCATAGGCAACCAAGAACCAGAAACCAGGTAACCCAGAGACCTAGGGTAAAATAAAACACCACTGGCCTAAAACAAAGTAACAATGAAATGATTCCTAATGATAGTCTGCTATACTCATAGATTGGTGACTCAGTCAGCCATCTTCAAAGATATTTTCTCCTGTAGCAAATAGGAACAAATTCAGAGACCTATACCCAGACATTACAGACAGTGAGAAGGGGGGAAGGAGAGAGAGAGAGAGAGAGAGAGAGAGAGAGAGAGAGAGAGAGAG
>NW_021604565.1:3801180-3802993 GCF_004785775.1 Grammomys surdaster | reverse complement strand
AGAGAGAGAGAGAGAGAGAGAGAGAGAGAGAGAGAGAGAGAGAACAGCTTGGAACACACAATTCTAAATGGGATGTCTTCATCGAATTCATTCCCTCAGAGCTCAGGGAACCCTGTGGAAGAGGAGGCAGGAAGTGGGGAAGACAGAGGGAAAGAAGGCACCAGGAGAATAAGGCTATCTATAATAACTAAACAAAGCTCATATGAACTCAGAGAGACTGAAGCAGCAATCACAGGACCTACAGGAGTCTGCACTGGGTCCTCTATAGATCTATTGTGCCTTTCAGTTTAATACTTTTATGAAATTCCTGAATGTGTGTATGAGTGGATCTCTGATTCTTGTGTCCTCTCTTGAACCATTTTATTTTTGTATATCTAATGAGACTCTATTGGAGAAAACTCATTTTTCCTTTGTGGGGCAGTTCTTAAGTGGTGATAGCTTCTGGATTAGGCATGGTGGTGTGTGTCCACTTCCCCTTTCAGTGCTGAGAACCCCCATTTCCTGATGCAGACTCATGCACGGCCTATGTGTGCTTCCACAGTCTCTGTGAGTTCATAAGTGAATCTGTACTTTTATGTCTTGAAGGCCTTATTTCTTTGGTGTTCTCTGTCCCCTCTGGCTCTTCTGACCTTTCTGCCTTCTCTTCTGTAGGGTTCTCTGAGCTCCAAAAGGAGGGAACTGATGGAAGCATCCCACTTAGGGCTGAGTGTTTGACTTTCACGCATCTTCTGTTTCAAGTCATGCGGGAATGCACAAAGGCAGGTTTTGATCTGCAAAGGGAATGGAGCATCTGGCTGTAAAAGAGACAGTGTATGATTGTGAGGTACTCAGAACAGGTGAGCCTAAAATGCTAAGAGGATGGAAGTAACATGTTACCTCTGCAATGCTAGCTTAGAAAATGTTATCTGGGTGAGGAGTCTTAGTTAAATCAGGTGAATAGGATGGATAAGGGCCTGATAGGTGCTTTGTGGTGGAAACTAAAGAAAGAAAGAGATGGGAGAAGAAAGTTGATCTTTATAGTGAGGATTTAGTGAGATTAGATTACAGAACTGGAGGTTAAGAAAGTATCAAAGATCAAAGAGTGTCTTGTTTGGTATGCTGGCTAGTATGGCATTGAAGGGCCGAGAAATCAGAACTTGTTAGTTCTGATTAGGACAATCAGTGGTTTACTAAAATCACTTTAGGATGGAGGGATGTATGAAGATTGAGATAAAAGATATAGTTATTTGAAATTGAAATGAAGGAGCAAGATTGAGTGGACGAGTGCTTGTAAGAAGTGTGACAGGCTAATCGTCTCTATGCTTGGATAGTTTGTGCAGCCAAAGAGAGTACAAGGGGAACCTCACTGTAGCAAAGGGAGATGCTGAAACACAACTAGAAAACAGACAGGCAAACAAAGCTGTCAGCGTGCAAATTCAGCAATGGGAGGTTCTATTGGTTTGCTTGTCCGATTAGGAGATTTTCTGCCAAAGAATTACAGACTGTGCAAGACTAGTAAAAGTAAAGTATAAAAGAAGTTTTTCTGCATTGCAGATGGGACCAAAAGTCAACCTAATATTTGTGGATACAGTTGTATACTGAATTTGCAGACTATTCTTTATCTCTAACATTGAAATCTGAGTGGAGGAAATAATTATGAATATGGAATAAATAATTCTTCCTTGGAATATTTTGATAATTAAATGAGCAAATTGGCTAAACTCCTGTGTTTTCTGATATATGCATTCAAATTATATATATATATATATATATATAAAATGTGTGTGTGTGTGTGTGTGTATGTATGTGCTTGTTATCATAACACAACTATGAA
>NW_021604565.1:3757583-3801170 GCF_004785775.1 Grammomys surdaster | reverse complement strand
TATGAACTCTGATATATGCGTATGAGTATGCATGTATGTGGTGGTTATCATAACACAATTATGAACTCTGAAACATATACAAAGTCACTTCTAATAGCAGCTATTTAAAATATTGCTCTACAGAGAGTAACAATTTTAATTCATTCAATTATATAATCATAAAATAATTTTTCAGGCAATAATTTGACAATCATGCCAAACAGATACCCAATTGGAGATGTTTTTGCATGCAGAAAAGTCCTTTTATTATAGGAACAATTCTGCAGTTCACCATTAAATAAGAATGACAAAATTCTGAAGAGAAATATGAAATAAAAACAATTCCTCTCTAAAAATAAATTCCTGTCTAGAATTCAATAAGAAAAAAATCAGAATGGTCCAGTAGATACTTGAAAAAATATATGCTGTTATCTAAAATTATCTTTAAATGGAAGAATTAAGGTAAGACTTGAAGCAATTTTCCTTATGGTCAGGAGGTTGTAACCTACCTGGTGGCAAACGAATAGAAAGCAACATTATAAGCGAATGATGTGGTAATGGCTTAAATTGCACTTTTGGAAACCACATGTAGTCTAAGATTTGGGATAAGCCATTTGTAGGTTTTTCAATTTGAAATAACTTTCTCAGACTTAGAACCACATAATGAATTGGACTAACTAAAATTACCTAGAAAATGGCTATTGACATTTGGTAAAATATACACAGTTGCAAGACTCAGTGTTCGAGACTAATTTTCCTTTTGAAATGTCTTAAGGAACTGAGTGTGCACAGCATGCCACATCCGGTAAAGTGGCTCTCACCTCTGCACTTACCAGAATAGAGCACATTTGCCTTAGTTTTTAGAACTTGATCATTGCCCCCTTGGAGTTATTTGAACTTGAAAAGCATCAAGAGTAGATAGAAGAAGGAGGAAGGGAAGAAATTGCTGGTCTTCAGAGGCCATATCTTCCTGCCTTTCCCTATTGCCCTCCCAATCTTTCCCTCCCTCATTCCTTTTATCTTTTCTTATTGTCTCTATTTCTTCATTTTCAACTTTGCCTCTTGGCTTAGCCAATTGGATGGTTAAGTTGGGTTTGTGCAGGGTTTGAGAGGTGAGAATGGTTTTGAGTATCCCCATGGGTCTGAAAGCTAGCTTGATGCCATGATTTTATTCTTGTAAAATGAACCCGAATTTTAGAGGCAAATAGACTTGAAGCCTGAAGCTCTGTTAATGAACTATATTATCTCTATCAACATGCCATATAACCTGTTTTCTTAATGATAAAGTGCCATTCATAAGACGTGGTTTACAAGGTTATGATAAAGAGTCCATCTTTACATGTTTGATATTTAGTACCAGTTATTATATCTATTCTACTCAGACCAAAACCCAATAAAATAACAATGAAACCAATAAAACCAAACAAAATTCGCCAAACATCTTGAGTTTCATGAGAGATCTGAAAAACAGATTTATCAATCTTGGCTCCATGACATATGGTTCAGGGCAGAAAGGAACTTCACAACAGTAAACATAATCTCTGGAAGTTTTCCTTTAAGGCTCTACTATTCTTTTGCCTCTTACTTTAAAAAAGTATGCCATTATACAAGAATATTAAAGTACAATATTTGGGCTGGCGAGATTGGTCAGTCTGTAAGATCTTGTATTGTGTGAGCATGAAAACCTCTCTGCAGATCCCAAGTGAAAAGCTAGGTGTCGCTGCAATGCCCCTGCCAGCCCTGTGCTGAGCTGTGGACAATAAGGGTTGATGAGCCTCACTGATTCTCCAGCCTAGCTCTACGCATCAGTGTGAGACCTACAGCAAGATATCAAACAGCCTTCTCTGGTATTCATGTATATACACAGGGCACACTTCTCATATCTGTACACTGTATGCACATATGTATGCATACCCTAAAAGAAATGGGATATTTTAGATATACCTTTGAATGTAATTTAGCTTTAGAAAAGTGTTTTAGTTTGCTTTTTGTTTCTGTGACAGACATCGACATCCAAAACCAAAAAGGGTTATTTTAGCTTATACATTTAATTCCACCACAGAGGGAAGCCAGGGTAGAAGCTGAAGGCGGGAATCTAGAGACAAGGATTGAAGCAGAGAGCATGATAGAACATTGGTCACAGGCTTGCTTTCTCTGGATTGCTCAGCTAATATTTTATACAACTCAGGCCCACCTGCTTAGGAATGGCAACACCCGCCATGGTCAATGCCCTGCTCTATCAATGAACAATTATGAAAATGCTTCTCAAACTATATGATGAATGTAATTCCTCAGCTGAGGTTGGTTCCTCTTCTCAAGAGTGTCAAGTTGGCAACCAAGATTAGGCATCATAAATAGTAGGCAAAATTTGTATTTTGGTATTAAACTGCTGAGGATACACTGCCTAACTGGTGATGAGTGACTCACTGGTCTGGTGACGGCAACTAAGGGCTGAGAACTTCTGTACTTGAGAATGTCCATTTTCAGATACCATAACATTTCATACTAGAATGGTTTTGATAGAAGAGTGGGATGCAAACTGAGATAAAGAGGGAGGGAAAGACCTGATTTTATTACTTATGCTTTAATTAAAAATATATAATGACATTCTGGAAAATTCATGATAATTGTACTCATTGTTACCACTAGATGCTCTTATTTTGTGTACAAGGAACCAAAGTTGTTTAATCTTATCTTATGAATAGAAAACAGGTAAATATTTATACTTTATATCTTGTAGTCATGATGGATTCAGAGATTTCACCTGGAACACATGTCTAAATTTCATCTGCTAGTTAAGAGGCCAGGTCAGGTGCTATTATGTAGACTGTTTTGACACTCTGTGCTTCTGAGGATATGATTATTCAGAGAAGAGCCCCGTAATTTTACTGTTATCTAAGCACAAACGAGAGCACGTAATTTCCTAATGTTATAGAAGGTAGATGTCACGGTGAGAAGAACTTTTGATTTATTTATTGGGGCAAGCCACTTCATCAGTAGTTAGACTTTCCATTGCTGTTTCATAGTCTGTTCCAGAAGCATGTGAGGATGCTTTTAAATCATGAAACTATAATTGTCATCTGGTGTCACAAGACAGAACAGAGCAACATGGTTACAAAGCCTAAGAATCAATCAAATACATGAGAACAAGAATGGCAAGAATGTTTTATCTCATACTAACTTGAAATGAGCAGCAGGGTGACTTAATGCCAAAGAGGGTGGTAAGCTTTTTAGGTGTATTGTTCATTTCTATAACTAGCAGTTGCTCCAAGCCCTTAGTATGGAAGACAGATAAATTATAGTACAAATACTGCTTTCAGTTAATGACTTGCTAGTTACACATAGGAGTGCTTCTTCTTTTACAAGACATACGATTGACTCATCAATTTTGACTATTGTCTCAAGGTAAGATTCATTTTCCTTCATTCTTCCTCTTTTCCCCATCACTGTTTCTTAATATTAAATATCACATAGCTCATTTTTCTTTTGTAGTGTATTGGAAATATATCTAATGTCACTACTTTGACAATAAATGATGTGAGGATGGATTCTGTGTCCAAGTATCCTAGCATTGACCTTCTCAACAACATCTCACATCACTTGATGTGAGTCATACCTAGCTGTATTAGACTGAGTGCTACATTAGACTCACTGCGGACGTCATTTACTCCAAATTCTAGATTTTTAAAATATCTATTTGCTTTATTATATAACCATTCTTTTGGTAAATTTCTTAGCTGATTTTCTTACTTATACACTCTTACTTATTACTAGATGAGAATCTAGTCTATTATATACATTATTATCTGAAAATAACCCTACATAAGATAACCCATAGATAAGCAAAGTAGAAAACTAGAGTATGTTCAGTCAACTGGACACTCTTGGTTCTCTGTATTGACAGGATATATATGTGCCTAACGACCTAGGCCAGTATGCTGGGTATGCTGGAGCTCAGCTGTGGTACCTCTACCTGATATTTTGTAATAATTTCCTCTGAGATGCAAACATTCCACCCTGCAAGGAAGCTTATTAGGTAAGAAGATAATTAACTCAAAAATAGCTGAAAGTTCCTGGAACTGACCACACTCACTAGGGCCCTCCTTGTCACAGTAAACAATGAAAGCTGAGAGTCTCTCTCAGAGGATTGAAGCTGAGCTTGCAGAAAAGACTCAGATAAACCAAGCTGCAAAGACTCAGACTAGACTGAGTTCCTGAAGAAGAAACCAGACAAGTTTCCTGGACAAGGTTTATCTCAGAGTCACTTGGAAAGGACACTCACCAACCTATTGAACTGCCCACAAGAAGTGGTCCAGGTTCCCATGTTTGTGAACTGTCACCCATGCTGGGGTGAGCCTCACTGATAGCTGTCTTTGAGTCATTTCTGCTCCTATAAGTAACCACTCACCCGCATTCCTACAAGTAATCACAATAAAACTCACAGTTCCCCAAATTGGACTTTGATGTTGTCTATATTTTGGTCTGTCCTGGGTTCCTGTCTGGGGTGAGTAGATATGTGTATTGTATCTCCCTGGGAAAAGTTTTGTTACAGAACACCTGTGTGAGGTGAGAGGTGAGTGAAGCACATAATGACTAAATTTGAAGTCAGCCTGGACTGCTTAGTGAGTTACAGGCTAGCCTGGTCTGCCATATAAGACATTCTCTTAAAGAAACAACAACAAAATATTTCCAAAATAAGACAAAAAGAACTGTACTGCTAGCCTTACTTTGAAAGTGATCTTGCTATTCTATAATATTTTATCCTCTAGCCCCATCTCCGACTGATCTTTTGAACTAAATCCCCATTTTCTGTGTCAAGTGTTCCCTCAAGAACCTTAGAGTTAGTCTGTGTCCTCATCCACAGGCCAGGATTTCAGAATTGTAAGTAGTTATCTGTCAAAGCATAAATGCTCCGATCAGCTAGGGCTTAGAAGCCTGCCAGGAACACTGTTGCTTCAGTCACATGTGGTGCAAATGTCCTCAGGAAGAAGATTGAATAGCAGGAGGACCTCAAAAATTGAGCGAATCCCAGCATCCCAGGTGCTTAAGCTCTGGACAGCCATGGACAGACATGGTGTAAGGCTTTAATACCAGGGACTTCCACTAATTCCATAGATTCTCACACATATCGAAAACATTAACAAGTGTAATTTGAGGAAATCCATTTATTATCTCCTGTTACAAATGCCTTGTTATATTTTATAATTAATTAAAACATGACATATTTTTGAGAAAAAGGTTTAGATTTTAATCACACAGAGTAAAATATCATAACCATAGTTTTAATATTTTACATTGAATGACACAAAAACACATATATCTGTGATATTTTTCCATTCCGTATAGAAATCATCATGTTCAAACTTTGATTTCTTATTTCAATTTACTTAAACTTATCAGTTAGCAGACATGTCTTTTTTTCATTTAGAACTATTGTCTATTTATTTATTTTTTAAATCAAATCGTAATTTTTACTTATTCACACGGGTTATAAACACAAAAAGTCAGGATGTGGGGAAGGGGATGACACTGGGAGTACAGATATCTTTCAGGACAGGGTATCAGGTGGGTGAAGGTTCAGAGGACAAGTCACTATGACTCTATGTTTCACTTGTCCTTATGTAAGTTGGTATTGTCTGCCAAGGCTACCTATTCACAAGGTCTATGACTACTCAGGCTGGTAAATTTCCACAAAAGCTGCCTGTTTACAATAGCTTATAGCCATCTGTTTCAGAGTTTTTCCACAGAGACCCAAGACTTTATGTTAGCATGCATGTATGTCAGGCCTATTGCTGATTTTAGGCCTATGGCTAATTTTAGGCCTTTAGTGTATAAGCAGGGCTGCCCCTGACATCTCCTCCTTTCTCTAAGTGTAGAAGGGCTGTGGTGATTCTAATCTTGTGAAGGCGGGGATAGAGGCCTGACCTCCAGTAATTGAAGGGGACCTTGTATTGGCTCCGGTCCTCCTGTCATTGTCCAGTGAGGCATGAGACATCCTGATGTCTTTTTCCTGGAGAGGGGATACTTTTGACATCAACTCCTATGCAGTCAGGCTTGTCCCTCAGGGAACCCAGAGAGATATTTTTAACTTTTGTTTATATTCCCTTGTAGTGCTTAGCCTCTCAGCCTAAGCAAGAATTCAGATCACCAGTTAGAGGGGGTTCTGGGTGGCCTCTCTCTGCTTGGTCTAGGGGCAGAAGTCCCTTCTTTTAGATTGGGTGGAGATGAGTTTTGGGAACACCCTGGGTAGAGTAACAACCTCATCTTGAGGCAGACATGTCTTTTGCATAGCTTACGGGTCATAAATTTTCTAGATGTCATCTTTCCTCATATCAGCAGAAGGGAAAACAACTGTAATATAAAAACTGAGCAAATGAGAGTAGTTTTCTGCACAAGTGATTTGTTTTTCAATTTCCCTTGACTCGTGAGAGGTTAAGTGTGTTTTTAGATGGAATGTGAATTTCTGATTCCATATCATTTTTTATCTGAGTAACGCATTCTTCATTTCTCCAGCCATCCTTCCTGCTAAGTAGTGTCAAGATTTCTCCCTGCCCTGGTTCCTTTCCCCTTAAAGACTCATAGTGTTTATAAAACCACGGTGTGTGCTGCTGGGACCCCCAGGTCTCTGAGGCACTCACAGTTCTCATTTATTGCAGGTTCTCATGACATGTAATCTCTAGCTGAGGATTTCTTAGTGTAACACGTTTTGAATCAACTCCTATGTCATTTATTTACATTGAAATCTTAATCGTGGCTTGCTTCTGGGGAAAGCCAACTCAGATTACCCCTTCAAACTCTCACATTGGTCTTTTCACTCAGCAATGTTGCCTTTTAAGATGGATTTTTAGACTCAGTCAATGTTAAAATATTAATGACTTTTAGTATATCAAGTTAAGTGTTTTTTCCTTTACATTTTGCTTAAAAACAAGCATACAAAATAATTGGTTCCATTGTGACATTTCTATACATATGTATCATTATGTTCTACTTAATACTTCCTACCTGTCCCCTCATGCTATTCACTCACCCCTTACTAATACCCTTTTCTATTATCATGTCACAGGGCTGTATTTTCTTTCACTTGAAATGGTTCTTCTTTGGGCTTATAGACCCAAGAAGCTCATAGAGCTTAAGACTTAAGCTGTTCAGAGAGTTATGTGACTGACAAACTTATATCAACAGTAAACAGTTTTGGGGGAACAGAATGCTTTGGTGGGACTGCCTGAGGGCTGTGTAATGAGCTGTAGGCATACAGGTTTTGAGGCTCATCACATATTGGAGTGATTTTGATGTTGTGGCTGTCTTTAAGTCACCCATGCTCCTGTAAGTAACACAAGTAAAGCTAGTAGTCCATCAAGCTAGACTTGGGTGGAACCATTTCATTGTCTAGAATTAATAGAGATTTAATCACATCTCTTTAGGAAAAGTCACACAGTCCACATCCATCTCTCTTTCCCCACCATTAGAAATGTTCTTCCCTTTTTTAGTCTTGGTTCTACCTTTGTAAACTCCTCCACATGTGTAAGCATTAAGCACACACACATACACACACACATGCACACACACACACCCTGAATCTGCATGTCAGAAAAGGTATGTGTTTGTCTTTTTTTGTGTGGCTTATTTCACTTAACAGCGTTTTCGGTGTTATCCATTTCCCCTGCAGATGTCATGATTCCCCTTTTCTATACAGCTGAATAAAATTCCACTATGCATATGTACCATGCTTTTTGTAACTATTCACCTGTTGATGGTCATCTGAGGTGGTTCTATTTTGTAGTTATTATGAATCATGAGACCAAAGATTTGTTTTTATTTAACTGTAAAAGTAGAAGTCAATTACTTAAGGAGTCTCCAGCAGTAGAAAGATCTAATCCCATGGACACTGTGCAGGAGGATTTGAGAAAGATAAAATTAAATAACATCTACATAAGGAATGTTCTCAAGTAGTGAGGCAAATATGGTGGGTGATTATAATGGTGACATGGGTGAACTGTCCTAAAAATTATTTACAAAGTGAAACTGACAGGATTTGGTCCCTAGTATATATTAGATGGAAAATGATCAAATAATTGGGTGGACATTGATGCCATTTTTCTTTGTGAGGTGCAGGAATTTGGAGAAGTGGGGAGAGACACCTTTTACCTTTAATATGTTGTGGTGCATTGGAAATATTTGTGTGAATCTGAAGAAACACGAGCCGTGTTAGAGGGATGTAAATAAAGCTTATTTATGAAGCTGACACACAGCATTCAGTTTAGTTATTCAAAAGTATTTTCTACTTTTACGCCATCTCTGCATTTTTATATTAGCTGTTTTGAGTTTTTCCTGTCAATAAAATTATGTTCAGTTCTAACAGTTTAGACTAATTTCCACTTGGAAATCAAGAGAAAGGTTGAATGTCAACAAATGTGGAGCTGGTGTCTGGAAAACATTGAATCGGTAAAATAATTACAATGTGGATTGACATAAAATAATGATATGTATATAGAATACTTAAAAGGAACCCAGGAATCGAAGAAGAAAACATGTTTTGTTTAAAGGCTCTTTGTGCCTTTGCAACTACAGCAAGCATTACTTTACTTAAATAAATTTAATTTGTAAAATAGTGTACCTTTTTGTTTTCTCAAATATGTGGGCATCTTTATGACTAGCATAGGTGAATGAACAAAACATGTTGCCTGAAATTCACATTCTAATGAAAATGTGGAGATAAGCAAAAGATAAGAAAGAGACCGGAATAATTATTACTCTGGTGAGTGCTGAAAGGGGCTCTGAAAAAAATGCCTGAAGAAGTGGATCAGGTGAGGATGGGGAAGTGGGTTGTTTGATGAAGCTGACTGGGAGTTCTGAGAAAATGAGATCTGAGCAGATCCAGCTATTTTGTTAGTATTGGTGAATGTCTTGGAGTTGTGCTGGGACTCCTGCAAACACTAACATGCATGGATGAGCAAATATCTTCTATAAAACAATGCATCATTCATATCAATGCAACAATGCATTTTATGTAACACATAAAAGCTATTATTTTAAAAACAATTTCTATAGTTTTATTTCAACTTGACATAGCTGAAGTTATCTGAGAGGAAAAAGCCACAATTGAGAGCCTCTGTAAGACTGGATTGTAAGCAAGCAATCTTGTAGAGCATTCTCTTAATTAGTGCTTGATGAGGAGGGCCCAGCCCATTGTGCATGTGGACACTGGCTGGGCTGGTAGTCCTGGTAGTCCTAAGATCTGTAAGAAAGCAGATTGAGCAATCTGGGAGGGAGCAAGCCATGAAGCCACACTCCTCCATAGCCTCTGCATCAGCTCCTGGATCTAGGTTTCTCTCTTAACTGAGTTCTTACCTGGACTTCCTACAGTGAAGAGCTGTGATATGGAAATATAAACACAATAAACCATTTCTTCCTCAAGTTGCTTTTGGGTATGGGGTTTTATCCTAGTAATAGTACCCTAACTATTGCAGTACCTAATATAATGTTATTGCTATGCAAATAGATTTTACAGTAAATTATTTAGGGAATAACAACAATCCTAAAACCAATTGTGCATGTTTAATATAGATACAATTTTCTTCAAAACATTTAGATCCACCATGGTTGATTTCATGGAATTGAAAGCCATGACTCTGGAGAGCCTAATGTACTTATGGTGGCTGTTACAGGGTGAATCTGAAATGACCCTGCAGGCTCATGTTTTGAATGCCTGATCCCTAGCTGCTGGTGCTGTTTGGAGACTGTTGAACTTTTATGAGTTGGGTCTACCTGGTAGAAGTAGGCTTTATTAGGAGGCTTTATGGGTGGGCTTCTGAAGGGTATACCTGAGTCCTGGCCCCTGCCATTCTTCTGAGTCTTAGTCAGTTACCATGATGGCATTCATTGGTGGTTTCTGTCAGTTACTGTGGTCAAAGTGATGCAAAAGTAATCAGAACAATGGCAAAGGATGTCAGGTAAAAGAATGTTTCCAGGAAAGTAATGGATAGATCAGCTGGAGCAGGGACCCTTCAACAGGAGCAGGCCTGGGTAGTAAGAAGCAACAGGGAGACCTGTTATTTCTGGGGCATAATAAGAGAAAAGTTACAGGCCACCAAGTGATGAACTTATAGGATATTGGAAGAACTTCAGCCTTCAATGTGGGTAAAATGGAGAAGCAGTAAAAGACAAAGACTAAGTAGAAACATTTTATTATTCGTAATTTTAAAAGATAAGCAGACTCCTTTATGGAGAAAAGACTAGGGAATGGCTAATATGGCAGTACAGAGAATAGCAACTACTTAGGAGGCTTAAAACTGCTAAGGTAAGGAGATGGAGAGGTGGGAAGAGTGCTTCTTGTGCAAGCATAAGGATCTGAATTAACATCCCTAGTATGTTCCTGTAATACCAGAATGGTGATGCAGAGGCAGGCCAGTCCACCACGTTTGCTGTCTAGATAGCCTAGTTGAAAGGGTGAGCTTCCCATTAAGTGAGAGTTCCTGTTATAACATGTAGCATTATAGAGAAAGATATGAAACAGCCTTTCCTGGCCTCTTTGTTTGAACAATATGTGGGCATGCAGATCCACACATGTATATGCATGTAAACACACACACACACACACACACACACACACACACACACACACACAACAGAGTGCACAGGGAAGAGCTGGTTTGGGTTTGGATTTTCACCAAAGTAGTAGGAGAGGTGAGAAGTAGCTTTTTATATGTTTTAAAGCATGCCTGGTACATGTGCTGCTGGTATAAACGGGAAATGAGAAACCAAAGGTCAATGACTTTAAGGTTGTTGTCCTGAACGAGAAGAAGTAAGATGGAGTAGAAAATACTGTAGAATAGCAAGCTTGTGTGTGTGTGTGTGTGTGTGTATGCCTGCTTGCCTAGAATCAGAAGCTCAGATTGGATCTGTTAAATTTAACTACTCGTGAAATAACCAAAAGATTAAAAAGTAAAATAATTCTGAGTATCTGAACATGGATAATTTATCCCAATTCAAATTTTTCTGATCATTTATTAGGTTTTTTGTTTGTTTGTTAGTTTTTGGACAACATAAGTGACAGTTTACGGGGAGGTCAGGCCTGATCTGATAACATGAATACTTAGCTTAGCTAGCTTAGCTAGCAAAGCTACTCAGCACTCACCTGTATAAGCTCATCTTTCACATCTGCCAGCAGAAAGCCAATGCAATGTGCTCTGTAGTAAGACCACACAAGCGCATTAGTGGAAGCATGTCAGAACCCAAAAAGTGGAAATGTGTGCATTATTGCTAAAGCAATTCAATTATGGCTTTACTTTGTAGTGGACTCAAGTAAATAATTTTGTTAAAAGAGACACTACAAATACCTTATACTTGATCACCTTCATAATGTACTATAAAATACTGCTGAAGTAAAAATTAAGAGTCTTAGTTTTGAATGTGCTCATTGAAAAAGAATGGTCGGGACAGAAAGAATTGATCTACTCTGTGTAAATGAGGAAACTCAGAATCAGGTAGGCTCTGAAGCACCATATCACACAGGTAGGTTGTATAGTGTCTATTTACTTCTAAATCTCATGGACTTTGAGGTCTCCTTCCTTAACACACATTGGCAACTATTACTTAAATAATGCTGCAGAGCAAACTAAAGAAATAATCAGAGAATTTTGATGACAAATGTGTTTCTTTCCTTACTATTAGCTCTGTAATTCTGCTGAGGTATCTCTGCATTAGTCTACAGACCAGCTTGAAGACAGTGTTTGAATTAAGCCAGGGTTGGGTTTGACTTTGATGGTACATTGCCTTTTGGGTGCACAAGGTGCTTTTACCTTGGTCACTGGAAATGTCCAGTGAAAATGAGTTTTGGAAAGTGTTTATCCATGTGACAGCTACATATATTTTAATGTCAGCCACGAGGCTGAACCTAATGCCAGTAGAATGAGAAAGAGTTAAATTATGAGAAGAACTGAAAAATGACATGACTTAGGGAATACAGTAACAATTTAAATAATTTATTCTTTTGTGACTTCATGCATGTATACAATGTATGTGCAAGGGTGTAGGACTACCCACTTGGGCATGGGGAGCCTACAATGGGCATAAGAAGTATTAGAAGAAAATTGGGTGCCCTTCACTCAGAAACCACCAGTTGCTAATAGCTCCTCAGCTAGAAATAGGGTCTCCTGAATGCCCCCCTCTATGCTGGCATACTGTCTGGCTTGATCTTGTGCATGTGACATCAGATGCTGTGAGCTCATGAGTGCAGTGGTTCTGTGGTTGGTTTCCAGAAGACTCTGACTCACAGCAGTCCTCCTAGGCTTCTGGAGCTTACAAATATTTCTGTGCCCTCTTTTGTGATGTTCTCTGATATTGGGCTGGCCTGTGCCCTCTTCTGTGATGTTCCCTGAGACTTGGGCTTGGGAGGTTAATAGACATGTTCTGTTTAGGACTGAACATTCCACAGTCACTCTCTGCACTGGGATAAGTTGGGACAGTCAGGATATTTATCAGAAGATCAAAATGAAGGATTAAAATTGGCACTCACCCTATTGTAATTCTGTGTCCTACTACATTTGAAAGTGGGGTATCTGACTATATTGTCTATTGATGGCAGTTTGTAAGAGCTTACTTCTGAACTAAGAGCTGCAAAATGCAAACTAATCTAATGATTATGATTTAATTTTCAAGGATTATTGTGGGACTGCGTAAGGGTATCCTGGGTCATGGCTGAGCAGTTGCCTAGAACCCCAAGACTCTGCATGAGAACCAGCAGGAGTTCGGTGCCCCCAAGAACCCAGGGTCCTGAAAAGCAGTCACATCTCCATAGAATTACATTGTTCAGTCACATAGGCCAGACTATAGGCCTCAGGCCCTAGGGATTTGCATACTAATGAAGGCAAGACAGCCCCTCCCAAAGTGCGCGGATAGAGGGTGTGACTAGAGGCCTCAGGGCCTAGGGATTTATACTAATGAAGGCCAGAGGGTGGAGCAAATTAAGCATGCCTCCCCAGATCCTCCCCCTTTCTCCTTCCCTGTATAACTCAGGACTGCCCTGAGTTTTATGGGGTTACACCTAGATCCATCCACCATCTGCCATGACAATAAACCTTTCTGGAACCAAGGACTTCCTTGTGTCATTGGGGCCTGCCGCTGCCAAAGCCTCCAGGCCACTGGAATCATAGACATTCCTCCTGTATGTGGGACCAGCCACAATGTGGAAACCCACTGGGACCCCACTGCTGTGGCCTGCAAATTTTTCCCCACAGATTATTAAGATACGTGCTTGAAAAGGCTGAGTTTTCTAGTTTACTAAGAAGCAATGTGTTTTCTACTTCTACGGGTCTCTTTTCATGCACGTATTTCTCCTTAAATAGATGACTCTATAGATTAACAGCCATGCTTTAGTTAGACATCTGTGTTCTAAGACCTTACACTTGTTTCATAATTAATATTTTTACTCATAATGTTCTTTACTTCTTTAGGTTTTTACATATGATAGGGAAACAATCAGTTGACTTATTAAGGTCAGAGTAAAAGAATCAAAGAATTGTTTTGTCTCAGGAATGTTAACATTGTATTTGAGATTTTCTACCCTCCATAGCAAGTGGTTATAATCGCTTGACTCAGATACCACTTTGATTTTTAGCTCTGTACACTTCTTTATGTTTGCACATTACTTAACCTTCAGATTCCATGAATTTGAAATTTTGCAGAAAATACATGCTAAAACTCAGCGTTTCTGTGCAGTTGAGCTAGTTGGAGGTACATTTACTAACATTCACTTAGTCTTCAGGAGCATCCTTCCTACACAACCTGCCTGCAGGTCTCTACATGTTTACAGTATCTTCAAAATATGTCTAAAAGCATTCTATTTTTATTCTTCACTTGTAGTTTCAGGTTTCTGTAAGGGCTCTCTTTGAGAGTGCACCATGGTGGATCTGGAAGTGGCTACAGTAGAAGTCAGCTTCTTTCAGAAAGAAAGCTTCACTTAAACATATTGCTTTACCGCTTCCTCACAGCCTTCCATCAGAAGCATCCTTCAGGGAGCTGTTAGAGCACAGGGCTGCACCCTGTGAAAAACTGATCACCTTTGACAACCAAGAGCAGAAGTTAGTCAAAGGTGAACTTTTCTTCTATTATGCAACTTTGATGAGGAGCTTGCCTTTTTGAACTTTGGCAACTTAGTTTCTTCCCACTACACAGGTCTTTCAAAGGCTAAAATGTGATGGCACAGCATGCAAGTTAATTATTTCTCATTGTAAAAACCTATAAAGTCCTCTTTTCTAAACAATCCACAGTGAGTGGCATGGAATATACCTTCAAACATTAGACAGGAGCTTTAGAGGCCATCAAACAAAATGCTTTATTTCTCTTTGAACTTGATGACAGAACCTGAGCTCCTGGCTCAATGTGACAGCTCAGAGAATGGGATACTTAGAGTCCTCTTATAGGTAAGGGGTCTGAGGACAACAAAAAGAATGGTTCACCCAAGGAGGTGAGCTATTTACATATACTGGTAAACATCACATCCCCTAGACATCTCTTATGTGAGCTGCTCATTTGCGTTTCATTGCAGATGGGCGAGGAACGTACATAACAGGTGATTAGATGTTTAATTTAAAAACCTATTTAATATGTGAATATGTCAGAGAAAGAGAGATAGAAAAGAGAGATAGATAAGAGAGATAGGCAGAGAGAGACAGAGAAAGAGAAGAGAGGGAGAGAAAAGAGAGAGAGAGATTTAAATTGGAGTCATTTCAGAAGATACTGTGATTCCCTAAAATATTTCAGAAAAAGTCTGACTAGAATGTTAAAGCTTATAGAGGGAACTTGTATCCAGAAAGTGTAAGTGTTTAGGAATTGCCTGAGAATGATACCTCAAACTCATGTATGCAAAAACAATGAACATTTATTCAGCAGAATTTCCTTCATGCAGGAGTTTTCCCATTTAGGAATGGAGACACCCAGTGAACTTGGGCTCAGCTTTTATTGCTGTTAGGGGAAATCCAGGGAGGAGTTTGTGCTCTTTTACCTTGATTGGTTAGTTCTGTACCTAGGGATATGACCTATTCTAAAATTGGTTAGGGCTCTAGCAACTTTCCAAGGTAGTTGCTTACTCATTCTAGCTATCTATTCTTACTTCAGGCCAGATGACAAGGTGTCCTCGCATTGGCTGCCCATGGTTGTAGATGTATGACCACAGGCTCCTGGATCTGGGTTTTTATTTCTGGGAAATAGTAATTTAGGCCTACTCTCCTGAATTACTAAGTTGCAGCTTGTCATAGAGTCAGCTTAGCCTGAGCTCAATCCTTTTAAAACCTCCATCTTTGACTATGACCTCTTCATAATTGTCTTATGTTTCAAAGTTCACTTTCCCTATGTGAAGGCCCTTTTACTCTCTATGTGAAGAGTTAATGAAAGCAGACATATGGCAACATATGTGTAATTATTATAGGACCGAGTCTGCGTCAGAGAATTTCTATTTCTGCTGAGAGACATTCATATGTAAAGGAATGAAGCAGGATATTTATTACATAATTTTGGACAGTACATAAATTTGACTTTCATAAATATTTCATAATCTTGGTGGAGTTGACTACTAATCTATACTAAGAAAAGGGAAATACTGGAGAAAATCTTCACATTAATGTATCCCAAAGCTACATGGTAGTGTTTAAAGTGTGTTGAGAGTGCATTGTGGTAGCATCTCCTGTAAAGATTCCTATTTGCTTATTTAACAAGATTAGTTTATGAGCTAAAGTTTCAAACACTGCTTTGTAAAATGTAGATCATTGGACTTTTAGAAAACAGTGATCCCTTGGACCATGGAAAATGTTACAGACCTCTCAGAACTTAGTACTATACTTCGGAGTCTATAAAGAACCAGTGGTTTCAACCTTCCTAATACCATTCCCCTTTAATACAGTACCTCATGCTGTGGTGACCCTCAACCTTAAAATTATTTTCATTGCTACTTAATAATTATAATTTTGTTACTGTTATGAATCATAATATAAAAATATGATATCAAGATATCTGATACACAATCCTGGTGACAACATTGGTCAGCCCTCCCCGAAAGGGTTGTAACTCAAAGGTTGAGAACCACTGATTTTGACTGTTCTCAAAGCATTATTGAATGACTGAGAGAATTGGTAGATAGTTATGGGTTATCTACTATTGGGAACACTTTGAATCTAGCAGGGGAGAACTCAGATACAATCCCTCTTTCATGGATCTCATAGGTGAACCAGAAAAATTTTCTGATTTGTCTCCTTTTTTTGATCCAATTAATATTAAACCTTTGAACAGATACTGGCTTCCCAATGCAAGCTGTCTGTATTATTTTTGGCTATAAGCTAATAACTCCAAGCTCTTCCTTCCTGTTAAAATGATAGGAAATAACAAACAGTGGTGAATTTGGTTAATCTGAAAAGTTTCTGTTTACCTGATTTTTAAAAATTATTTAAAACATATTTTTCAGTCTTAAGGCTAATTAATGTGCTAGAACAGGATATTTAATTTGACATATTATCTGTGACTTTAACAAAACAGACTTTCAAACACTACTGAAAGTACTTAAGATTGAATAACTCTTCAGGGCTTCATGATTAGCAATTTATATAATTATGAGCAAGAGTTCTTAAATGTTCTCTGGACACATTTTTGATTTTGTGTCTTAGAATCCATAAGTTCAGATGAGAGTGCCCACATCTGTGTTTTTGAACTCATAATTTGATCACTCATGTTTATGACTGTTCCCTGGCTGAGTTTAGGTAAATGTCTGTTCCTGCTGATTCATGGTCACTCATGCTAGTCTTAGAGAGGACAGAATGAAATTTCACAGAGCACTTTGGCATGCCTCTCTCCATCATTTCTCAGAGAATCTGCCCATAAATAATTTATTAGGTACAGAATGTGCAGCAATAGAAAGAGGAGTGGCTGATGAGAGGGCAAGTTAGGAGACATTATCAGAAATGGGCAACTGATGGAAGATTTAAGATGCAAAGTGTTTAAAGGTAATCCACTGCTGGAACTGAAGTCCTTGAGTATGAGAAACTCGCAATGAAAACTGTCTTATAATGAGACCTTGATGTAGTACCTTGGATGTACTGACTGGGGAAGAAGGATGAACCAATAATGTACTGAACAGCATGTGGTCATGGACTTTTAATGGTTATCTTAGAAATACCATCAAAAGTAAAAACAGTGTTTTCCTTTTCAATGTTCAAATAATTAGAATAAAATTAGAACACAATTAGAATAAAAGAATTCAGACTTAGATAATCTTCAAGAACCTTAGTAAATAATTACTAGATTTTAACTTTCCACTTAAATTATTATCCCAGATTTCTTTATTTTATACTTCTGTCTATTATTATACAAAAGGTACTACTCTTACCAGAATGGTTTAGAAGTAATTGTATATGTAAGATACAACTCATAGACCACATGAAGCTCAAGAAGAAGGAAGAGCAAAGTGTGGGTGCTTTGGTCCTTCTTAGGAGTAACAAAATACTCATGGGAGCAAATATGGTGACAAAACGTGGAACAGAGACTGGAGGAGGGACTGTCTGGAAACAGTCCCACCTGGGAATCCATCCCATGTGCAGTCTCCAAATGCAGACACTGTTGTAGATGCCAGGAAGTACATGTTGACAGGAGCCTGACATACCTGTCTCCTGAGAGGCTTTCCCCGTGCCTGACATAAAGAGAGGCAGGTGCTTGCAGCTAATCATTGAACTGATCACAGGGTCCCCAATGGAGGAGTTAGGAAGAAGACTGAAGGAGCTGAAGGGGCTGGCAGCTGCATGGGGAGGGTGACAATAACAATCAACCAGAGTTCCCAGGGACTAAACCTCCAGCCTGAGAACACAAAGGGAGGGGCCTATGGCTCCACCTGTATAGGTAGTTGAGGATGGCCTTGTCAGGCATCAGTAAGAGAGGAGGTCTTGGTCCCTGGAAGGCTGGATGCTCTAGTGTGGGGGAATTTGAGAGCAGGGAGGCAGAAATGGGTGAATGGGTGGGGGCACACCCTCATAGAAGTAGGAGGAGGGGGAATGGGACAAGGAGTTTTGGAGGGGAATGGGAAGAGGGGATAACATTTGAAAGGTAAATAAATAAAATATCCAGTAAAAAAAAAAAAAAAAAAAAACAACCAGATAATGGAACTGACAATTGTAGTCAAGCAGTTGAGACTTTTATCAACAATTTATTACAGGGATTTTTTATCATGGAAAAAAAATCATGGAAGAGGTCCATGGAACTTTAAAACAATATCTTCATAAAATAAAACTGGCGAGGTATATCCCTATACACCACAAATTTATTTAAATCATGCTCTTTTTATTTCAATTTTAAAAAAATTGAATGCCAAGGAACATTTTGCTGCTTGTCTGTGGGATCCTATAACTAGGCAAACTTATACCTAGGTGAAAAGGAAGGATCTACTTACTGGCATATGGCATGGTCCCGACTAGGTATCTAATATGGGGAAGAGAGCATGTTTGTGTTTTTTCTGCAGGATGCTGAAGGAGAATGGTGACTGCCAGAATGATTGATGAGACATGCTGTTGCTAAAACGAAGAACAATGCTGACCTGACCTTGCTGGGTGCCCTGACAAGGGTGATTGGGGAGCTGTATTGGACATATATTTCTGACCCAACTTTGCTTGACTATATCCCAGATGGGACAAGCTGCCTTGCTTTAAGTTTTTAGACCTTGTGGGATAGAGAATCAAAAAGAGAAATTATAATGTCTCTTGTATTTTTCTTAAAGGTGACCAGCTATTAGGACTCAATCATGTACTGGTCTAGAAATCATTTCAATGTTGGAAATAACTGTCTACATTTGGAAGACTGGATTTGAACATTTTCAGAGACATATTTGGAAGTTAGCTGCAGTTTTCTATGATGTTATTATAGCAAGAGATAAAGTTGGTACAGGATCTGGATTTCAAACAAGGGTAAGTGCATGTTTTAAGGCTCTTATAATTGTCAAGCTAAAATTGGTTTAGTCGCTTCTACAGTACTTATTGTAAGCTGCATTGATTGTATACTTTCTAATTGGGTTAGTGTGTTGAAACCTGGCATGTTTGTTATGGGAGTCTATCACTAGCTTTTGTCTTACTGCTTTGAGTATTAGAAAACTTTGATTCTCTGAAAAAAGCTTGAAAGTGCTGGAAGAAGTGAGTTAGACTTTAAGCAGAAGCAAGAGAGTAGTGAATTTGATATTGCTGGTATGGCAGCTTTAATTACATTAATTGCTAGCACCACTACTTACGCAATAGCTTTGACATAAGAAGATACTTTTGTTAATCATCTAGCAAAAAATGGTACTAATGTGTTGAGTACACAAGAGGATTTTTATAGCTGTTTGGAACAAAGGATTGATGCTCTATATCCTATTCAAATTATCAGAAGGATGTTCAGGTCTTTTTTTTTTATTTCTTTTTTTTTTTTGAACATGAAATGCTTTTTTATAGCATGTTTTACAAGGGGAGGGGGTAAGAGGGGCTAGGTGGTGGAAAAGTACAAAATCTTCTTGGCCTGTGCCTTGAAACATGTCATGGTCTATACGGTACACTGCCTTGAATTATGATCTACCTGCTGTTCTTCAGAAGATATGGTACACTGCTTGAGTTATGGTCTCCCTGCTATTCTTAAGAAGATATGGTACTCTGCTTTGAGTCTATCTGCAGTTGCCAAGCAGGATCTTGCAGTTGCCAAGCTTCAGAGGACATTGTGCAGGTGGGGAAAGGTAGGGGGTGAGGGTAAGGGCGAGGGTCCTGGCTTCTGGCATCTCCCCCTTCTCTGTTTAGTTAGAGAAGCCGTCTTATGATCAATCCCAACTATGTGAATTTTGAATTTGGATGTCTAATTATGGGGCGTCTTAGACAAGTTCACAAACCCAAAACACTGATGTGAGACGAGTCACATCGATGGTCGAAGGCTTTAGGCTGTCGACAATGGGCAATGTCAAGGGACTCTGATGTGGGTGAAAGGAGGGTGAGAGCCCTGTCTTAGGCCATGTAGGCTGCACCCACTCCCAGCACCACACACTCCTTTTCGGTTGCATTGGGTGGGCCCCTGGGAAGTGGACCTACAATAATCCCGTCATTGGGCTAACTCACAGCCATCCTAGTCTCTTGTAAATGTTCAAGTTACCAACCATTTGTCAGTTTGGGGTGTAATATTGTCATAAAGGAAGGTTCCCCAATGTTAGAGTTAGAAACCATCTCAAATGTCATGCCAAATACCATTGGATTCATGTTAATTTTAAAATTTGCAGAGGTCGTTATTATAATTAGGAAAAAGTTTAAAGACACCTGTAGGGTATTTGGCATAATTCTAACACCTCTCTGGATGCTTTAACTTTGCATAGTGAGATTATGAATTTAAAGAATGCTGCTTTGCTGAGCTTTGATGCTGCAGATACTGCTGACAAAATTATCCATGTCTTGAGGTCAGTATTTTCATTTTGGTCAAACCTCAGAAATGGCATATATAGCTTGATCAGGCTAGCCCTTTTTGTCTTGGGAATAATTTTATTCCTGCCCATCAAGTTGAAGCTTGTCTCTAACTACATCAACAGGTTGGCAGCCGAAGTACATGACTTGAACCTAAAAGTGGACCCCAGACAGAGCTATTAATTTAACAGGCTGGTGCCAGGCAGTGGTGGCACATGCCTTTAATCCCAGCACTTGGGAGGCAGAGGCAGGTGGATTTCTGAGTTTGAGTCCAGCCTGGTCTACAAAGTGAGTTCCAGGACAGCCAGGGCTACACAGAGGAAACCCTGTCTCGAAAAACCAAAAAAAAAAAAAAAGAAAAGAAAGAAAGAAAAAGAAAGAAAGAAAATGATATATATAAATTTAACAGAGTAAGATTCTGCACAGAGACTTATCAACCTAAGACAGAAGTGCATTGCTTTTCATAATGCATATTCTGTGACAGGTAAGGAAGGCATTATTGTCAGAACAACCCATGACAGGCTCAGTCTAGTTTATGCAATAAAAAAGAAGGTGATGTGGTGAGCTTTTGGGGCTGCCTGGGAGGAATCTGATGTTGGCTAAGAACAAGGAAATGGGCTGCTTGGAAGGAATCTGACATTAGGCTAGAACAAAGAAGCAAGCTTAGGCAGAAATCTAAATTCTAGGCTAGAACAAATAAGTAATTACAGGTAGGAATCTAAATCTTAAGCCAGAACAAAGAAGTAGGCTTCAGGCAGGAAAATGAATTTGGGTTAGGACAGGGAAGTATTTGGTCAGATATTTTGGTTATCCTGATAAGCCCTTAGAAATAGTGATCCCAGGAGTGATCATGGGACTCTGTTTGTTGTCCTTCGTGTTCTTTGACTATTTGTGTTTATTGTCTTGCTTGTTCCTTGACTATTTGCATCTATTGTATTGCTAGTTCCTCACCATAGATCTGACCTTAATACCTGCATGTAATTTAAATGGTATAAAAGCAAAAAAGGAGGAGGAGGGATGGGATAGGGGATTAATGGGGGAGGAATGGGGAAAGGGGATAACATCTAAAATGTAAATAAATAAAACATCGAATTAAAGAAAAGAATATACCTTTTTTAAAAAAGAAGTAATCTTAAATTTCAGTAAATAAACATTATTACCCCAAAGAGGAGATTTATGTAACTCATGGTAATTTGTTTGCAATCTGTTTTTTTGCCAATCTGTCTATCTATCTCTCTATCTAGTTATATTTTTCTACAGGTATAATAATTCTACATGAGTTAATACAACATTATCTATCTTTACTAACAAAAATAGAGATTATAAGATTGTTAATGTTTTATCAGCATCAATTTTCCATAAGCTCAGTAAATACTTAATATCTCATGTAGTCATAGTTAGCAAGTGTAAAATATTGCAGACTGTCTTTGAAAGATAGATCAATGTGGGTTTTGACCTTGTATTTCTGAGTTCCTTTTTTACCTCACCACTTAAATTATCAGATAAGACAGTTAGGTCACATAGGTTGTTACTAGAGTTTTAAATAGATGAAAACCTAGTTTAGAAGATACATGATAGGGATTTTATATGCACTGTATATAAAACTATATACAGTATATGTAAAGTTCTGTATATTTTTTGTTTAGACATATCTTCATTAATATTAAACTGTAAGACCTACCTTGATATTATTTTATCTTGCCTCTAACCAAAATGTGGCTAATTTGAACTAAGATATGCAGTTTGTATAAAATATACATTGGAATTATAACACTGAGGCAAAAAGAATATTAGATATATTGTCTATATTGATAATATCTTAAAATACTTTCAAAATATTAAATTAAAATAAAGGATTCAAATACTTCATTAGTTTATTTTTTTAAAGGTAGCTACTAGAAAAATGTTCAAATTTGGCACACAGACCATATATTTTTATAAAACAACTTGGTCTAGATTAAACATTTTTCCAAAGATTTGCATAGATGAGCAGGCCTATGAAGATTCTAATTGCCAGGTTTTCTTTGGCCTTTTTCATCAGTGAAATGCCATATTTATTGGGGTTTGCATGCTCTCCCACTCCTCTGTTCTAGTGCCCATCCATGTCATTGGGTAGGAAAACGGAGACATCTGACTAAAGTAAACACCAGTATATACTGACTCTGGGAAACAGACAGACAGACAAAGAGGAGAGGTAGTTTTTCCTACATTTTCAAATGACCTTTTAAATTTTAAGTAAAAATGTACTTTTAACTGGCATGTGGTTGCTCTTTCTTGCCAGTTCTGTTTCAGTTCAAGGCACCCGAGTCTTTGATAATCCTTGAGGACCTTGAGTCTGCTAAGGGCCATCACAGGTCACTAAACTTTGAATCTTGAGCAAGTTAAATTAATCTGTGGGATCTTGGCAACAAAAATATGATACCCTAGAGAGGAAAATATTATTACCTTCTTCTTTTTGGAATCAATATTTATTCCTCTTGACTTAATCTAATGAGATAGATATTTGAAAGAGTGAATGATTCCATTGGATTGTCCAGTTGTCCAGTTGCCCATTCACTCATTCAGCTTCCTCAGACTATGACATTATAATCTGGTAAGACTGCCCTTAACCTGAAATTCAATCTAAAAGGGCACAAATGAGAAATTTTAATTAAGTTCCTAAGTTTCTAATATAGTTACAGAAGGCACGTTTTCAGATATATTCTGAACTACCCCTTATTTTAAACCCATGAACATGTTTTTCCTAGATAAGTAACCAAATCCAAGTCCATGTGTATTCTCGGTAGAAGGCCGATGTTTTACATAAAAATGTATTAGTCATGGTAGACTGTGGATTAAATTCAGATACCCTGAGTTCATACCTCCATACATTTTTTCTACTACCATTTTATGTCAACAAATTTATAAATGACCCTCTTTGTGATGTTTGCTATTTTTTTATTTTCTACAATTAATAGTTTGGAATAAAGTTGCATTTAAAAAATATTAGTTTTATCCCTTTATTGAAAATTGATTATTTTCTCTTATAATACAGCCTGATTATAGTTTTCCTTCCCTCCACTCTTCCCAGTTCCTCTTCATTTCCCTCTATATCCACTTTCTTTCTGTCTCTTATCAGAAAAGAATTGGCTTCTATGAAATAGCAATCAAACATGACAAAATAAAATATAATAAGATGGAAAAAACCATCACATCAAGGCTCAGCAAGGCAACACAACAGAAGCAAAAGATCCTCAAGAGCAGGCATGAGAACAGAGAACCATTTGTTCACACACTTAGGGGTTCCTTAAAAATGTTAAGCTGAAAGCTACAATATGTACAGAGGACCTGGTGAGGACCTGAGTAGGCCCTATGTACATTCATATTAGCCTCACTCAATTGATTCAGAGGGCCTTGAAACTTCATAAAATACATGAAAGGGATCCTAATGAGGTCTCCTAACAATGGGGGATCTCAACTGTCCATCAACTGTCACCAAATGAAGTCTTTCAGTGCTGGGACTGGGTTGTATTCAGTTGAGTTGTTGACCAAGGGCATCCCATGGAAATCATAAACAATCCAGACTATTGCTAAGACTATAGGTTGCTTTCAGCAAACTGACAGCAGTGCCATATTACCAAGGACCACATCCACACAACTCATTGAACATGAAAAAGTTAATCTGGTGCCTACATAGAAACTTCACTCCTATGTTCTAGTATTTTTAATGTGGAAGGATATCAAAAGAGAAACATAAACATTAACCCAATCACAAAAGCTTTGACCTATCTGCCTGCAAAATGCAGTTGTTCTCAATCTGTGGGTTGTGTCCTCTTTAGAGGAGAAATATCCCTTTCACAGAGGTTGTGTATCAGATATTTTGCATATTAGATATTTACATTATAGTTCTTAACAGTAGAAAAATTATAGTTATGCAGTAGCAACAAAAATAATTTTATAGTTGGGTCACTGCAAGAGGAAGAACTGTATTAAAGGGTGGCAGTATTAGGAAGGTTAAGATCACTGTGCTAGGGCAATGGTGACCTAGAACTTTGGAAGGAGCCACCTTCTGATTGGCATACAGCTCTCCATGAGATAGAACCCATACTCAACACTGCTTGGGTGACCAAGAATCACAGAGTATATGGTTCAAAGATCTAGAGTAAAAGCAATCACTATGGTCTAAAGAACAATGTAGCAATAATGTTCCTAATGATATTCTACTATACTCATATAATGATGCCTTATTAAGCCATCATCAGAGAAGCTTCCTCCTACAGCAAATGGGAACAGATGCAGAGATTCACAGCCAGGCATTACATGGAGACAGTCCTTGGAATACACACTTCTAAATGGAATGTCTCTGTCACATCCTCCCCCTTAGTGCTCAGGGACTCCTTTTTAGGTTATGAAGTCACACTATGAACTTTTAGATACCCTCATTTATAACCTGCAGTAGTTACATTTTTGTTGCAGAGACAAAACACCATCACCAAGACAATTTACATACGGAATATTATTATTTGGCCTTATGGCTCTAGAACAGTAGTAGTCCATCATGGCAGGTGCAGTCTTAGAAGCAGGAAGTTGAGAGCTCATTCCCACAACTGGAAGCAGGAATCAGAGAGTGAATTGGGACTGGCACAAGGCTTTAATTGAACAAAGCTTGCCTCCACTGGCATTACTTTTTCTAGCAAGAGGTTACCCATTTTAATTGTTCTTTCTCCAGAGAGACATCAATGTAACATTTATAGATCTAATGTCTGTCTCCATTTTCTAGGAAGAATGAAACAGCACCTTCAGGAGAAATGCTTGAAAAGATCAGACAATGAACTGAATGGAGTGAGATGAGGTTCTCTTGTTTGTTGAGACAGAGTTCACTATGTATCCCTGGCTTTCCTGAAGCTTGATATATTTAGCATATCAGTCTCAAATTTTTGGCAATCCTCCCATGTCTATTTCCTGAGTGTTTAAAGGCAACTAGTAATTAATACTCAACTACTAATAAATGCTTGAAAGAGAAAAAGAAATCTTGAAATTACTTTGTATTGACTTTTTTGCATATGTGACTTAGGAATTATATATTTATATGTTTACTTTATTATACTATTCAATAAAATTTACATTTATTTATTCCTGAATAGAGTCAAAGGTCATGATATGATATATTCTTGGATATTGCCAAAGTTTGACTTTGCTTCTTTCACTGGGCCTCTGATCATTCAGTTTGAAAGTCAAAACATGATGTAATATTGGAGAGAGCATCTGAAGAGTCAGTCAGTCCCTGCCAAGCCTGGCTATGACCAGTCACAATGGAGTGGTAAGTACTGTATCCAAATCATTCAAATCTTTGAATCCTCATGTTGCAAAGATCCACAATGCAGGAATGACATGATAGTCTCAGTGTAAGAACAGTGCGAAGTCAGAGGAGATCAGGTAAGATGACTTTTCAGTCCTTTAAAAAGTCATTTCCTGATGCCAAATTTGTAGAGTTAGATAATGTTCAGTCAAACCACTTTACCTATTTGGACTATTTCTCTTTTATGATTCCTTGAATGCAACTAACATTTGAGATACAAACCACCTCAGCTATGTTTTTAACTAGGAGTTTCCTTCATCTTCAGAAATGTGGCTCAAAATTTATTAGACATTTCAGTGACACTAAGAATATGCAATTTTCTCTAAAGTTGGTTATTAAATTCCTGTGGTCTTATTTTGGTAAGAATGACTTGTAAGTTTTTTCTTGCTATTTTGAGAATAACTGGAAAATGTTGCAGGATTTAACAGATGAAAGCATTTAAACTATTGTCTGTTTTTCTTAACATTTGTATAATCTGAAGCCAATTGTATCCTCTGAAGTGATTTCAGATTTTGAAATGTGATCTAATGTTATATTTTAATTCAAATATAATGATCCTGTCACTTGAGTATCTCTTTCTTCCTCTGTAAAATTTTTAAAAATTTTGTTGATGTTGAGTATGCATTAGGAGCATGTAACGGTGGGTGTTGTGAAAGGTGGTTGAGAGGTGTTAATGAAGATACTCTTGTAGGCTGTCACCCGAGCCAGTGAGCAGAAACCCTACTGACCAAGTCAGTTCCCTAATGACTCACTCAAGCCATCCTCCAACTTTTGGGTCCTTACACCTACTTTTCCTTGGCCTCAGGATGCAAGTTCTTGTTTTACATTTTCTGTTATTTACTGTCAGTCCCTGTCAGGATCTTTACTTATCAGTGTCTATCTCATCAGGGGCCCTTGCTCTCTCCATGTTATGAGGGAATACAAGATTATTTAATAAAGATCAATTAATCACCCACAACCAGTAAGAAATCATTCGCTTTGTAGAATGAGTATGCTATGCTATTCAGTTAAATTCTACAATATTGAACGGTTGGCTCAAATGAGAAAACTCATAAGTAAAACTGCACTAAAATTACTGTATTCTCCTTTTCTTTCCCTGATGACTTTGAGATAACATCTTTGTTTAAGTTCTCCTCTCTGCACACTGAACCTTGCAACTTTGGCATGTTTGATCTGGGAGGTGATGTGGCTCTTTGGAGCCTGTCACCTGTGCTTTCCCTGGTGCATGATATACTCAAGCAGCTCCATTACCATGTAGCCCTAAACACTGTGAGATCTTCCCAGACATTAGGCTTAGGACTTCTTATTTCCTTTACCCAAAATATGTTCCTCCTGATAGTTTTGAGCCCTAGTTCTTCTTATGTTTCAGCTCAAACATTCCTTTTCCAGAGAGGCTTTACATGCAGCAAACAAACTTTTCATGTAGTGACTGCTTCACCTCATAATGTGTTTGTGTGCATGTATGTATATGTGTTTGTGTACATGTGTGCATGTGTGTGCCTTTATGTGTGTGTTTGTAGGTCTGAGATAAAATGCTTGGTGTCTATCTCTATTGCTTTCCACTTCTTTTTTTCTGAGACGTTTTCTCTCATTAAACCCTGTAGTTCACCAGTTCAACAAGAGTAGCAGGTCACAAGTCTTAGGCCAAGGTTTTGCTGTTTCTGCATCCCAAGTGATGGGATTATAGGTGTGTTCTGTTATACTGGGTTTTTTGTGTGGGTATTGGAGCTCTGAACTCATAATCCTCATGCTTGTCCTCAAGGACTTTACCACTTTACCACAGAGGCATTTCTTGATGACACACACACACACACACACACACACACACACACACACGCACACACGCACACACACACGCACACACACACGCACACACGCACACACACATGCACACGCACACACACACACAAGCAGTATTTGTACAAAGATTGTAAAATACCTTGAATCAGAGAACAGAAAAGAAGAAAAAACAGCATTTGAAGGATGGTATTCACTACCCAAATGAGCTTCAGATAATGTTTATCTATCCCTCCCTCCCTCCGTACCTCCCTCCCTCCTTCCCTTCCTTCCTTTCTTCCTTCCTTTCTTCCTTCTGTCCTTCCTTTTCCAAAATGACTTATTGAGGAAATAAAAATACCGTAAACTGTTCAAAATGCAGAAAGAAAACCTAACACAGATTATATGTCAGCACCTGTGCAATGCAGTTGGACTAATTGCTTCTCAGAGTTTCTTAGTTTGATGGTAATCATGATTTGGAAGCATGCATGCCCTGAATCTATCTTACTAGATTTCAGGCAGAGAAAGACAATTACTTTGGCACAATCACATTTCCCTCCTTTCCCAGTGCAGAGCTCCTGTGCTTCAGTTTGATAAATTGCCTAAACTACCTGGCTGGCTTGAAGGGAAAGTTATGTTTTTACATTTATATTAAACAAAAAACTTGTGCTTAGGAAATAAATCATCCCCATCTGATGGTATTGCCTCTCTTTCATTTGTTTGCTATTGAGTGTGAGTTAAAGGTTATGCGCAGAACAATCTCAGGGGTACAATTTACACGTCCAGGTAGCAGGAAAGCCCTGTAACCAATAACCATCACGATGGAGGTGCTGTCAGAGTCCAGATTCATTGCCTCCATTCTCAGAGTCCTTTTGTTTTCAGAAGACACTGAAATATATTCTCATTCCTTAGCTCACAGGAATTTCCGAGATGTCCTTTAACCTGTATTTTTACCATACAATAAATATATAAAAGAAATAAAATCTCCTCTTTAAGGTCACAGTTTCTAAAGCAGGGAGTGAGTACATAAAGTTATGCTGAATGACTTTAACTATCCAGCCTCAAAAACATTTAAATTTGGTGCCAAGCATGGAGGACCCAGTATAATTTGTTGGTGGCAACATTAACTCACTTCAAGCCTTTCCTGGGAAGAGTATAAATTGTTAGATGCTTAGTTTGCATTACTTTTGGCTTGTCTAAGTCATGGGTCCTTTGCTGGTCTTTCTCAAGGCTGTCAAGATTATGAAAGACTTTCACCTAGACTACTCTTCAAAATTTTCCTTTCCCTAGGCTTTCTGAGTGAGCAGAAATTCTGTGCTCTGTGTCTTTTAAATAATTTCTGACTTTTTTCTGGACCCAGACATTGGCATTTGTAGAGCATTATGGTTTATCACATTGTGACAGTGGAACTCTTTCTCAGTTTTAAAACAAAGTGACCAGTCAATATGCTTATCCACACGAGGCAGTTTCTCTGACAAGATATCAGGATAACAGTGCACTTATTTTCATTTTGGTATTTTTATTTCATAAAGAAACAGATTAGCTGTGTGTTTTGTTAATTTTTATAAGATTCCTTGCTAAACAAAGAAGGCACTTAGGATGTAAACATTACTAATTGGCAGGAATTCTGATTTTGGCCCAGCTGGCATTTTAATATGGGAACTAGCCAGGGTAGTGTAGTGGGAACTACAGAGCTAGGCAGTGTATTATATTCTTTGGGGGTAGTAAGGTGATTCTTATTAAAGACTTGGTTTCAGTGGACTTTATCAGGGAAAAATGCTTCCCCCTGGAATAAATCATTTGTCATTACAGGAAAGATTTGTTTTGAATGCAGTTTGTGAGTTTTCTCTGGAACCTATTCTGTTCCTTGTGCATTAATGATACACAATAAGTGGGTGGAGACTATCTTGGGCAGAGTGCTTGCCTAGCATGCAAAAATCTCTTCCTCAGTCCTGAGATCTGACTGGAATAAAGCAGATGCCTTTGATTCCACTAAAATATAACCTGTTGAAGTGTAAGATATTTTACTCTTAGCCCTGTCTTCAGAAGGTAAGACGAGGTAGCATTTCTCTTTCCTATCACCTTCCTGTAGATTTTGATAATCCTTACACTGGCTTTGAGGTCTAACAGGAAATTCCAGAGTGATGAACCACATGGAAATAGATTCCCATGTAAGACTATGAAGGGTTGAAGCAATGGCTCAGAAGAGTCCTGTCTGTTCTTCCAGCAGATCTGGGTATGTTTTCCAGCACCCATGTGGCAGCTGATAGTTACCGGTTACTCCAAATCCAGAGAAGCTGACACTATCTGACTTCCTTAAGGACCAGGCATGCACAGCCACTCATCTCTACTCATAATGTAAGAATAAGTAAATCTTAAAAATACGGAGATTCTTCAAAGATTTGAGACCAAAGGAGGAGAGTGTTTCAAGGGGCAGACATTCAACCTTGGATGATTGTCTCAAGGCAAACAAATGTCAGTTTTTGTAATTAACCAGACCCCTTACAACACTGTGGAATCCTAGGCTATCCACATACAAGAATCCCACTTGCTAAAAACCTGGCACTATGACTTCAATGCAATAAAATATGTTTGTTTAAAGCTTAATGACAGACACTCATGTTTCGAGAAAGTCCTTTGATTTACATAATTTAAATATTAAATTTCCAGGCAGTCAAAATTGGTATTCTGTCATCTTAGCAACAATTGCATAAGCCATTGCCTAGAGTGGTATGGCATCAAAAATATGAAGATCACTTATAAAATATACATCAGAGCAGATGGCCATGAGGAGAGCCAATTGGACTGAATAATAAACAATACAAATTAAGAAACTCATACTTAATTAAAGAAGATTAAGGGCACATGAAAGGGTCATAAAGACTGTGGAACTCTCTCAAATAAAGGATTAACAGGTTGGTACTGTGCCACATTCTCCTTTCCAATGTGTAGCTAATCGAGAGACACTGATGGGCAGGACAGATGAAAAGACTTCATTAGGATGCTATCTTCAATAACCCAAATCTCTTGATTCAACACACAGGGACAGTGTCATAAATTATTGTGTAATTTGGGTTGAGTATTCCTCTCTTTATTCTGCTCTATGCATTTGGATCCCATTAACTTTTAAAAGGACTTTCATGCACAGACGATAATAGGCACATTTCGTGGGTGCAGTGGCTTAGCATACTTTATAGTCTTCAGCTCTGGGAAGCACCGCTTGACGGAGAATGTTAATTCTCAAGGGCTTTACCCTTAGCAGGTACTCTTCAATCAATATCCCTATGATGAATGAAGAAGGTTGGTCAATATGAAAAACAAACTGTTTCCCCTTCGATTTAAAAGCACTTCACAGTTGTATTTCAAAGATCATCTGTAAAACACCATTCATTTTTCAAGATTCTCCTCATGTTGACTTCTCCTCATGTTGACATCTGTATCCGTCATCTGTTCAGTCATTTGTTGACATACTCATTCAGTAGTCAACACTGACTGTGTACCTTTAGGGTACTAGGTATTTTGCTAGATCTAATTAATAAAACAGAATCTTTATCCATAATGGACTCCTGGTTTAGAGAGACCACTGAACATGTAAATATCACACACAGCAAAACTGTAGGAGGTACAAGCTCTTCATGAACATAAAAAAGATCTTTCCCTCTGCTTAGTGGGACAGGTGGTAAGAAAGTTAAATGAGGAACCGGGGTGGTTAATGGCTGAACAGAATGTAAGGTAGGACTTTGTATTCAATAGTCTGTTGGACAAGCCTGGCCTCTCTATACATTTGGCAATCTAAGAATGGACCATGGCTAAGGCTACTTTCCAACTATATACAAAGCAGCAGAGGTTTGTATGATCATGACTATACATCTGGTCAGGTGGAAAACATATCGTCAACAGTCTTTTCCGAAGTCATTTCCTAATACTTTGTTTAGAAAATTATTGGTTTCTTGGGGGATAAAGTCAGAAATAGTAGCACGCCCAGAGAGCATGGTAGGAAAATGGGTCAAAATAGAGTAAGTGTGGAGGAGAAAGTGTGTGGATCTCAGTGGTTAAGTGAAGGGGTCACAAAGCCAGAGAGATAATGATTGAAAGATGGCCTGTGTCAAGTTGAAGATTTTAAAATATGAGTTCTCTGACATTACCAGAAAAAAAAACTGAATTTGTTTAGGAAAACTTGCCTTTCTTTGTGGAAGACTATAAAACATATTTGATAGAAATGTTTTATAGCAAGTCAAAGTGTTCCCTTTATTTGCCATGTTTTGAATGCAATTTGTGCATTGTTTTAACATTTATTTTTATTCTTTTAAGTACCAGAGATCGAATCCATGGCCACACAAACACTATGGCACTGAGATGCTTCCTTGGCCCTGCCAATTCTGAGGGCACCTTGACAGTTACTATTCCTTATCTCACAATATAAAAGTGCCTATTGTGGAGGTGGGAAGTCAGAAACTACTGGAAGCTCATTCGTAGAAAAAAACTGCAATTGGGAACTCTAGCTAACTGCCTCCATCTTCCACTTGCTTTTGGCTGGATGTTTTCAATACCTGAGTTCATAATGTTATCTGCAGCTATTTGTTCTTTTATATGGAAGACACACCTGAAGGACAGTCTGCTTCACCTAGGATTCACTTTCTATTGGGAACACCAGCTGACTGCTTCATTGGGGCTTACCAATTAATACCTGTTGGATATATACAGACTTAAAGATGCTTCATTTGGGTGTGTCTATTTGCTAATGGCTATTCTTTTACTTCTGTTTGCTTGCTATTTACTTAACAAACTCACTCATTCAAAGGGGAAAGGACAGCTATTGTAGCCCATTCTCTGTCCCCTACAAAACAATGTTTTGCTGTGAGTAAGGAACCTCAGGTCTTTCTTTCCTAGGAATGCCTTTTAAATGAGTTCATACTTTTACATAATTGCTGATTCTTCTGTGAGGTCTGGCCAGTTCTGGAGTCTTCAATTCATTTCCTACCATCCTAGTGTAAGTCCTCAGACCCTTTCAAACAAGTGCTAATCTCTTTAGCAGCCCCAGCACCATTGGCCCCAAGTTTAAGTGTGTTTGGGTTTTAGCTCATCTGAAAGGTTTTCAAATTTTGTTTCTGACTTTCACTATACACCTGGTTAAACATCAGCATCAATACCCATGTCACAGACTGCGTGCTATGAAGTTAAGATTTCCTCTACTAGATTAGTGGCTCATCTTTCAACTCAACCGTAGTCATCGCCTAGAGCATACAAAAATGAAGATGAGTTGTGACTTATCAAAAGTGTTCATTGCATTCTGCTTACATTTGAGGGCTTACTTAACCTGCATGTCCTTCCAAATAGCTAATAAGCCAGTTCCAATGGCTTCTCATTTGCACAGTCAGGCATTCACAGCCATGATCCTACTTCTTGGTCCTGATTTTCTGTTAGGCACTTTCTATTGCTGTGACAAAGTCTCTGGGAAAGTCAACTGTTCATTGAAAATTTAAGTTTGCAACTGTGTTAATAAATGTTTTGAAAATATTTTTTTGTGAGTTATGTATAGTGAACTACTTTGCAAATGAAAGTCACTGTGTAGCTTTTGCCACTTTATCTAAGTTAAAATAAAGCATTCAAAAATTCAATTTCTTCTCTTTTATCTGTAGATTTAGTAAGGATACAGATATAGTTTACTTGCAAGGAGATAGTTTGCTCTGTAAAATGGTACAAAATAAAAAAGCATGAATAGAATTCCTCCTGGTCCTGAGTTTTATATGAGACCCCAGGATTTGCCTTGAGGCAAGAATTGGGCTTCTTTGTGCTTGGAGAAATCACTTGAATTTTAGGTGGCAACTATGGATAAATAAGATTTCCAAACTGTTTTATGTGTGCCAAAAATTGCCACTTAAGGTCAACTTTGTAGATTCAACTCTTTTTGGAAAGGTATTAAATAACCTGTTTAGTTCATTTTTTAAAAAATTGAGATTATAATATAATTACATCATTTTTCCCTTCCATTTCCTCCTTCTGAACCTTACCATATATCTCTTCTTGCACTCTTTCAAACTCATGGCTTCTGTTTTCATTAATCATTATCGCATGCATATATGTATACACATATGTATTCCTAAATGTAACACGATTGATCTGTATGTTTTCGGGGATGACTATTTGGTATTGGATAACAATTGTGTTCTTTCCAGAAAAGTCTGTTTCTCTCACCCTCAGCATTCCTTGGTTGTCTGAAATTCTTGGTGTAGGGTTGAGAACTCATGGGCTTTTTCCGTTCATCACATCTATTGTTATTGTCCTTGTTCAACTTCCAGATGGACAGTCTTGATGATACGACTTTATCATTGTAGCTTCTGATATACTAGGACACACAGCAAACTCTGAATCTTCTGCTTCTTACCATCTTTCTTCACTGCCTCACACCGTGTCCCCTGATCCTTTGGTGAGGGTGTTGTTTTGTAGATGTATTCTCTGGGACTGTACTCCAGAACTCTGCATTGTGGTTGTGGTTTTCTGTAACGGTCTCCATTTGCTGCAAAGTTCCCTTGATGGAGGGCAAAGACTATACTTATCTGTTATCTGTGGATCTAACTACAAATGCTTAGATTGTTCTTGGGGATTATGATAGCTTAGTAATGTGACTGTTGGAGGTCTTCTCCATTCTTCATGACTTCATTAGTACTGAGTAGTTATCTAGATTTCTAGTAGCAGGCCCGATTTCACTTTTGTTGAGTGGTCTTAAGTCCAACTAGAGAGCTGTTGGTTACTACCAAAGTATGTGTATCACTACTGAAATCTTAAGGCCATCATGTATTCTGGTCATTGATGTGGTTAATAGTAGGCATCATAACTATGATTGGCTGCTGATTTTCTCTTTTGGAAGCTTGCATGGCAGATAGAAGGAGAGTGAGAGTGAGAGAGAGAGAGAGAGAGAGAGAGGGAGGGAGAGAGGAAGGGAGAGAGAGAGAGAGAGAGGAGAGAGAGAGAGAATGTACATTTGAGCTGTCTGTGTACATTACTGAATGCATTGAAGCCAGAAGTAGAGATTAGGCATCTTCCTTAGTTGCTTTCTACCTTTTTAGACAGGTCTTTCACTGAATCTGGAGCTAATTGATTTGGTAAGTGACCAAGAAGGCCCAGTGATGCTCTTGTCTCTCCATGGTCAGCACTAGAATTCCAGGTGCATGCTGTTATTCCTAGACTTTGTCATGAGTACTGGGGATCTGAACCAAGGTCTTCATGCTTAACGCAAGCACTTTACTGACTGAGGCACTTCCCCAGCACTAATGACCTATTATTTTTGCATGTGTGTATATGACAGGCAGGCATGAGCATGTGTGTTATGCATGTATGGTATATGTGATATGCATGTATATTGTATATGCTGTGTGCATGTGTGCATTTCCTTGTGGGTGCATGTGCACCATGACATACGCATAGCAGTCAGAAGAGAATCTTGTGTATTTGTGTTTGCACTTCACCTTGTTTGAGACAGGATCTCTTGTGGTTTTCTGTAACGGTCTCCATTTGCTGCAAAGTTCCCTTGATGGATGTACTCTGCTGTGTGTCTCAGGTTTCCTGACCTGTGGGCTTCTGGAGAGTCTGTCTCTACCTTCTTTTCATCTTGCCATAGAAGCATTGGCATTACAGGCATTTGTTATTTTAAATGGATTTACATAGGTTTTGGAGATTCAAACGCAGTCTTTGCATCTGCACAGCAAGCATTATATCCATTAGGCCATCTCCGCAGCCCCTTTCTGATTATCTGATTAGTAAAGTATCTACTTTATTACCAAAGGTGAAGGTTGTTTCTCACTCTTGAACACTTTACGTTATTGATGAGTAAATAGAGTGGGAAGAAGATGATGAAAAGTGTTGTTTAAGTGAAAGGAAAATTCCTTCAAACCTCTCTACACAGAAGTAAATTACAGGCTTTTAAACTGGCACAGATGCTGCCCATTTATCAGCTTAAATTGTCATCTGTATGGAAGGTAGAAAGGCCCTTGAGAACAGAATAAAAGTCGTTCTTTTGTAAGGTGGGTTCTTATGATCTTTTCATTAACTCTGTCTTCTAACATCTAAGGAGTTTTCTTTTAGAGTGAGCAGAATTATAAAAAAAATTGAACATTGCTCTGATAATTTAGTTGCATTGGCTGATTTGAAATGTTGTACCCTGAATCCAGACAGGTTATAAATTCCCATTATTAGAAAAGATAAATGCCCTGCTATCAACATGGCAGATCTTTAGCAATCAGATTCTGGTAAGTTTTAAGCAATATTTTGGAAGGCGATTCAGTTGGTGATTACTGTGAGATGGGGAGGGAACAGGAGAGCCGAAGACAGAGGGACAATCAATATGTTTGATTTGCTAGTGTCTCCTGGCAATCGGTGAAAGCGGTCAAGGGTCCTGTGTGAAGTTTTCATGGACTTCGCGCATATTTCATGGTGAAGAATACACAGATCTATCTTTGTCTTTATGTTCCTAGAATCCAGCCATGCAGAGTATGTCCACAGGTTTAGAATAATTAATCATATCGTGACTCAGCATCACGGAGACTGTCAAGTACAAGGGTAAATTTATTGGGTTTTCCTAAAAACAGACACAGTAATTACAATTATTACCTTATCGCAGAAACATGCTTATAGCACATTACATGTTGCAACAAGCAGTGGTATTGACAGTTGTATAAACTCTTAATCTGACACTGGTTTGTGAATGATGGACAGACTAAGCTGAAATGTGAAGTGAATCAAGGAAAATATAATCATGCAGATGATTTTTACTGATTATCAGCAAAGGGGGCTGGAAAGTAACACCTTTGCTAAATGTCAAACTGAAGGCCTTACTTTTCAACAGACTGAAAGTATGCTACATGATTGGGTATCCATATGCAAAACAGAAAGGAGAGGAAACAAAGATGCTATTTTGAGTGGCATGTACAATGTGTTTACAGTCTGCTCTGTAGTCTGTCTGCATCTGCCTTTAAGCGGCACAGGGCTCTTGAATTAGGGGTGGAGGGAAGGTCAAAGGGGTTGTTCCAAACATATTTATTGTTTAGTACAAAGGGAATCTGAAGGGTCATAGCCACTGCTATGTGAGAACTCAAACCTTAAAGCACTTCTAGAAAAATAAATGAATGAAAGAATTAATAAATCTTTTTTGTTTCCTAATTTTTCAAGTTTTATCCCGCACTCCACGGAGCATGCTCAAGTCTAAGGTAAGCTGTTTGTCAAACCATTGTGCAAAGGGAACTCTTGAAATAGAAAGAGATATATAAAGAGAATATATATCAGAGAATAAAGTATTTTCAATTAATTTTATATGTATTTTAATTAAGTAAATGATGATTTTATTGCAATCGAAATCAACTGAATACTCATGCATTGTGTGTCCTGAACATTCTTTTGTTTTCATTTTTATTGGTTGTTTTATTTATGTACATTTCAAATGTTATCCGCCTTCCCAGTTTCCCTTTCACAAGCCCCCATCCACTTCTCCCTCCCGCCTGCCTCTATGAGAGTGCTCTCTCACCTGCCCACCCACTCCCGCCTCAGCGGCCTGTCATTCCCCTCTCCACGTGACCACCGGGCTCGCCTCCCAATGATGCCCGAGGATTGTCCTGAACATTCTTACGTTGAAACCAGAATGTCTAAGGCAAAAAGAAGCGGGCCTTTGTGTGATAACTAGGCCATGAGAGCAGAGCCTTTATTAATGGAATTCATGATGTTATGGGGGACCCGAAAGCTCTGTGTCGGGTACACCTTGTAATCCCAGCCTGTCGGAGGAGTCAGAGACAGGAAGGACATGAGTTTGGGCTAAACAAACCCTGACACAGAAAACAAAACCAATCAACTAAAAAAATGAAAAACAAAGAGAAACAAACAAAACAAACACACAAAAGTACCAGAGAGCTCATCCACCCCCCAACCCCCAGGATTTGAAGAAGGAGCAAAATGACAGTATCAGCAAAGTAGGAAGCAGTCCTCAGCAGACACTCAGTCTGCCAATGCCTGCCTTAGTCGTTGTATGTCTAGCCTCTGCAACTGAAAGAAATTTCTGTGAATAAGCTATTCATTTGTGGTGTTTTGTTATAGCTATGCAATGGATGAATATAGCAAATGTGTTCAAAATACTTAGTACATACTTCGACTCTTTGGTTATCTCCAATAACTTACTGGTTAGTCAACTGTCTAGACAACAGGTTTGCTTGTTTTTTTTAAAATTTTTTTAATTTTTAAAATTTTGTGTTCCTTATAATTTGTAGAGCAGACTATGAACTCTGGGCTTCTAAGTCTAATGGTCTTGTGGACAGACCGATGTATTGATGTATTAAGAAATGGGTATTAAAAATTCCTTCATAGCATTTATGATATTGTATTAATTTGTTATTATATCTGTCAGTAATGAAATGGCATTTCCTTTATACTCTACAAGCTAAGATTTTTTTCTCATGTTGGATTATTCCATATTTGATTAAAATCAATTTAGTTTTTATGCTCAGAAGAGAAGCAATATGAATACAATTTATAAAATCATAAAATTTAGAATGAATCAAGAATGGGTTTGGCTTTTGCTTTTGCCTAATAAAACTATGCAGACTTGTGATTCCCTGCACTGTGCTGTGTTCTTGCTTCATTGGGCCAGTTACAAATTGTGTACTAAGCTTTTGCTTGCACTAGGCCTACAGTAAACACAGTGTTCTTCCATTGTGGGTAAATCTAGAAGTTTCACAGGACTGGTGTTGCCTAGTACATTGATGGATTTTCTTCAGAGACCCATGGCTGTGGTGATGTCTATAGTACAACCCAGGGTCAAGAGGGAATGGAAGTGTATCAAGTCAGAAATTGTAATTGGCCGTCAGTAGCTTTTAGAAGCTTCTTTTCATTCTACATTTTAGTTACTACCCTTTGTATTCTTTGCCAAATAGTTTCTTCTGCCTGGAATTCTTATTTTTTTCCATTATCCTAAATGACTTTGTATCACAATTATTGCTCCACATCCTATAGGAGGTCTTTCTTAAGCCTGCACTAGAACGTCCACCAAGTTATACACTTCTGATATGTGGGAACTCCATCTTTATATTCTCATATTGTTCAGTAAACTTGGTGGTTTCTCTTTTTAGTTCATCATCTTAAAAAAAGATTTTAACTAATTTAGTTAGATTAGTCTATGCTTTGAAAACAAGCAAGTCTGAAACCACAAGTACCTAAAGTGATGAAGGTTTATTTCTTGCTTGTTTCTTGCTCTGATTTAAGCACAGTCCAAGAGTGGCTTCAGTGTTACGCAATCATTGGGGACAAGCTTCCATGTGCTGTAGATGTACTTTCTACAGCACGTGCTCCTTCCTTTGGATGGGGATTTTTGTTGCTATTGTTATTTTGTTCTGCTTTGTTTACTTGTTCAAGGGAAGAGAGATTGCTAAAGAATTGCTTCAGGGCTCGTTGCTGTCTCTTGACTAGGACCGCTCACATTTTTCTGCTCAATTGACATGGCATGTGGAAACATGTCTTTCCATGCACTCCAAAGGAGGACAACCTGGTGTCACCATCTGCTTTCCGCAGGGACAACTGAATACTAAATGTCAGGTGATTTATAAAAAGCAGAGATTTATTTCTTATAGTTTAATGGGCTGGGAAGTCCAAGGTCAGTGTGCTGGAAAAGGCTTTTGCTTATCCCATGAAGGAAGGGAAAGTGAAAGCTTACCAGTGGCCAAACTTGCTTTAGCAGCATGCCCATTCTCTCATTAATGGATTAGTCCATTCATAAAGGCACAAGCCTCATGAACTCACACCTCTCATTTGATGTAGATTTCCAACACTGCAGATTCCAACACCCTTTGAGGCCACACACATACCACCAGACCTGACGTTGGAGAACAATTGTCTTAGTCACTGCTTGATGGCTGTGAAGAGACATCAAGGCAACTCCTATTTAAAAAAAAGCATTTAATTGGAGGATTACAGTTTCAGAGGCTTGGTCCATTATTATCATGGCAGGAATCAGACAGAAATGGCCCTGGAGTAGAAGCTGATACCTACATCCTGATCTGTAGGCAAAGAGAAAGAGAAAATGTGGGCTTGATGTGGCATTTGAAACTTTAAGGGCCACCTTAGTAACACACTTCCTCCAACAGTCCAAACTACCAATCCTTCTAATCTTTTCAAAGAGTTCTGCTCCCTGGTGACAAGCATCCAAACATATGAGCCTATGTGTGCCAGTCTTATTAAAAAGCACTATGACAATGATAATTGTCTTTGAATTTAAAACATTAGGAAAAGCAATGGTCAGAAGGAAATAGCTTTTCTATTTTTCTGAGAAAGTGCTTTTAGCTATTCTAATTAGCCTTAATCTAATTATACAACACAGTCAGTAAAAGGATTTGCCTCTGGGATTGTTAATCCATTTTCAGTGATTATTGAGTAATTGTGCACAGTAGACTAGGTTAGGAAAATTGAGAGGCCAAGTGTAATCTGTTTTCTGGAAGTTTATAGGCAGTGGGGTAAGCACACTATGAACCAGTGGCACACTGGAGGGGTCTCTTATGGAAAGCTGTGGGATGTCTGTATGCATCTGCTATTGCTTATTACGGCTCCATGTGTTAAGTTCAGAACAGGCAAGTATGTAAAAAATTTTCAGCACTGTCAGAGAATTTATTTGTTGGATCTGATAATAAATTTTGTTCTTTAAATTTAAATTAATATTAATAAAATGAAGCTATATTTCTGTCTTATCTTTCTATTTATTTATTTTCTAGGAAATTATGTTTATTATATTTTGTGAAAGTCTGTCAGTCTTTGACAGATTGGAGAAAAATAGTTAATTATGATACACAGATAATTTGGGAATGACTTGGACATTTCTGAAGGAATAAGGGAAATGGTTCTTAGAGATTAGGTACTTGGGAATGGTCATGGGAAGTAGCTAACAGGAGACAATCCTTGTTTTCCTTTTAAATGACTGACAACTCTAGTAATATCTGGGAAGTGACCTTTTGTGCACATAGAATTTTACTATCATATATTTTCTTGTGACATGTTTTGTTGCTGGGGAAGAACAGTTAAAATGTGTTCTGGGTACCAGATTAGAGATTAAATGTACTGCTGGTATAGTGTCAATGTCTACCTTCTGGTTGTTTCACTCGACACTCTTCCTTGAGACTATTTTACATCTGGGACAGCACTCTCAGATCTTTCTTTACTTTTCAGATCTTTACTTTTCAGATCTTTGTATGAGTTGTGAGGGATAATGCGTCCAAATATCAAAATAGGAAACACATGTTAAGTCTTAACATAAGAGAGAAAGTGATGCACATGTTGCTGAAATTCAAAAGAGGCTTAGAAACCTCTACCGTTGGGCTCCTCACAAAGATTATACAAGCAATAAACAGTTCCCAGAGGAGTGGATATTTCTTAATGATATAGCTGTTTGCTTGTTGAAAAGGGAGCCTCAGTGACTGGCTTCCATGAGTCACCCATGCTGTGATAGGCTCAGTGATGTAGCTTTTATGAATCATCTATCACCAATGCTGAGTGGTTCAGTGAAGCAGCTTCCATGAGTCATTCATGCAGGGGTGGGCTCAGTGAGGTAGCATACTCCTGTAAGTAATACTCAGCCAGATCATTGGTTCACCAAGGTAGGTGTAGGTCGAATCATTTCTTTGGCTTGTTGTCTGTCTGTTGAGGTGTACACGTGTCAGAAAGAGTCACCAACATAAGCACATGTGCTGAGACATATGCATGCTGATTTGATAGTTGAAAATGTCATTTGGATATCAAAACAATGAAAGAAATCTTAGACTTCATTACTGCAGCTTTCAAATACATATCAATCTATATTTAAATATGCTACTACACTAGATTTCAATTTACTATCTATATATATATTGAAAAATAATATTATTAATCTATTGAAATAATTAACTCAGTTACATGCTGCTATAGTTCTAAGATATAAGTCTAATTTTTTTCCTGAACTTTGTATTGTTCAGAACAAATAAGTTATGACTAAAAGTTGTTCTATAGGAAAAAATGTACTTTATCCTGAAAGCACATTCAATTCTGTAGTCAGTGCTCACTAATAAACATTTGAAACAGACACAGTGCTGTGATTATTTGTTTTTGTTTTAATTTTCTTATGATAGCAATTTGGTGACGTGGCTTGATCAAAATGTTTTGGAGCACCTAATAGGTTGTGTCAGGTTGACCCTGGGAGACCCCAACTGGGCATATGGGGCACAGAAACAGTTGTTACCGAGCACACCCTAGTAGATTTTGATGCCTGTCACCCATAGACCACAGCTTGAGGGACATTTATCTACAGGAAGTACTGACAATTTTCTACAGATATTTTAATCACAATTGAGCCATACATAACAATCCCTGGTATTTGTGATTGCTATTTAGCAAGAGTATGGACTCCAGAAAGTAAGTCTTGCTAATTTAAGAGACAATCATATAATTTAATCTTAAGTATTCCCTGCTCAAAGCTCATTTTAAGAAGGAAGATTGGCATCTTCTCTGCTATCTATTCTTCTTTAGCTTATCAGCTATAAATAAATATGCCAAAGGTGGGGTAGGATTTGATCTTATAGAAGTGAAAGGGTCTATGAAGAAAATTTTTCAAAAACAAAACATACATTGTCTTAGGAGTTTCACAGGTGATGGGAAACGTATATGAAATACTATCTTAAAGGTCAAACTAACAAACATCTTATTTAACCATTAATTAGCTAATTAAATTTAAGCTTTATTTTAGATGACTTAGGGTAATAGTCTTTTATTTATTCTGTAATATGGTTATATAGTACAAGAGGCAAATGGACTAGTGTCTTTTATAAAACAGGGTTCAAAGTAATATGTTTGATAGTAGAGGAATAAGCCATGTGTTTTGAAGATTTTAGGCCCTTTCATAGACTGAGAAGCACATGGTAGGGGGTGAGTACTAAATTTCTTAGAATTTGTGTTACTGATCCCCTGAAAGTGTGTTTGAACTAGCCTCAAAAGAAATTTCAGTCACCTTCTTACAGCTCTGGCAGTATTAAGAATCAGAGGACAAGATAAAAAGGGTTTGCTCTGTGCAAAGGAAACTCTTTTGAAAGGACTTCAGAAAAGACTGAAACAAAAAGAACAGGTGTCCTAGATGGTGAAACATTGTTCAATTCATACACAAGCATGGTGCCAAATAATTCTAAGTTCATCTTAATGTTTTAAGACTGATGCAGCTCATTACGTCTATCCTAAAAATTCTCTATTTTACAGAACATATTAGATACGACACACAGAAATTCAGGTCTTAACAGAGAACAATTTGTGATAACATGACTGCTGCTTCAATTATGGAAGTTCTTGAAGTGTTATGCATTCCTTCATGGAATTTAAAGTACAAAACTTTCTTTATAGAGTGAGAATCTGATAGTTCTTGTCCACAAGATGAAAATGGAGCCAGATATTTTAATTCTTATTTTATGTTCCTTTCTTAGTACACAAATTTGAACACACAAATAAAATGTTACCTATTCCAGTAGCAGATTCCTTCTTGCTGTAGCTTCCAGGTTCACATTGGTCAGATGTTTCTTAAGATGGGCTTACCATCCTGCAATAAAGTCTCTTACTATGCATTGCTAAGCATTGGAAAGTTTAATATAGGCTACAATTTCTCTTTTCATAATTTTCCTCTAGACCCTCTGGTATGACACAGAAAGCCTAGACAGGCATCCACGAGGGCCTTTGGACATTTTGCAGTTATCTTTGGTATTCTTCAAATCTCTCCCCTAGCAAGAATGTTCCAGTGATCCTTTGCACTTCAATTATATCCTGTATTTCTCATAGCACAGAGTAGAATTGCTGGCTTTTAGATTTGCAGACTTTCTTCAGTCGTTGTTTTAGGAATCAACAATCTTGGGTAACCTAAACCTGGCTGTCATTATTTATCAAAATTAATATTTGACTTCTATAATCATACTCTTCAACCGTCAGGGAATACAACATCTAGTCCTAATTCTCTACATTGGTATCAGTTCTCTCTCTCTCTCTCTCTCTCTCTCTCTCTCTCTCTCTCTCTCTCTCTCTCTC